>NW_023405189.1:0-2500 GCF_013141755.1 Anopheles stephensi
CCCGGCACGGGGAGGTAGTGACGAGAAATAACAATATGGACCTCTCTAACGATGGTCCATAATTGGAATGAATTGAGCATAAATCTTCAATAAGGATCAAGTGGAGGGCAAGTCTGGTGCCAGCAGCCGCGGTAATTCCAGCTCCACTAGCGTATATTAAAGTTGTTGCGGTTAAAACGTTCGAAGTTGATTCCCGTCCAGACACGCGACGCCGCGGGCGCCCGGCACACGCCGGATACGTTCGGCGCGAGCTCGCGGCTGCGACTCACAATGGTGTGCCTGGGCGTCAACCTCGTGATCGGTCGGGCACGTCCCGAGCCGGTGCGTGGTGCCCGGGAGCTCCATTTACCTTGAACAATTAGAGTGCTTCAAGCAGGCTAGTACAAAAGCGTCCACACCCGCCAGGGTTGGCGTTGGCCGAGAATAATCTTGCATGGATAATGGAACATGACCTCGGTCTGAGTCTTTTGGTTGGTTTTGTATAGACCCAGAGGTAATGATTAACAGAAAGTAGTTGGGGGCATTGGTATTACGGGCGCGAGAGGTGAAATTCGTAGACCGTCGTAGGACAACTGAAGCGAAAGCGTTTCATGGATGCTTTCATTAATCAAACGGAAAGTTAGAGGATCGAAGGCGATTAGATACCGCCCTAGTTCTAACCGTAAACGATGCCAATCAGCAATTGGGAGACGCTACTACATTCGGTCTCTCAGTAGCTTTCGGGAAACCAAAATCGGGTTCGGGGGAAGTATGGTTGCCAAGTTTGAAACTTAAAGGAATTGACGGAAGGGCACCACAAGAAGTGGAGCTTGCGGCTTAATTTGACTCAACACGGGAAAACTTACCAGGTCCGAACTTATCGAGGTAAGACAGATTAAGAGCTCTTTCTCAAATTTTAGGGTAGTGGTGCATGGCCGTTCTGTAGTTCGTGGAATGATTTGTCTGGTTAATTCCGATAACGAACGCGACTCAAACAAGCTAACTAGAACGCTGTCAAGCAGGTGCCTCCGGGCGCACCTGACGTTACGGGGCGGCGGCGCCTTCGCGGGCGGTCGTCGCACTAGTTTGCCCTGCTTAGGCGGACAACTTGTGTTTAGCAAGGTGAGAGTGAGCGAGTAAACAGGTCCGTGACTGCCCTTAGATGTTCTGGGCTGCACGCGTGCTACAATGTGGGCAGCAGCGTGTTCTCGCCAATAGGCGCCCCATTCCGAGAGGAACGGGAAATCACCCAAATGCATTTTAGTTGGGATTGGGGACTGCAACGGTCCCCATGAACCTGGAATTCTCGTAAGTGCTAGTCATAGCTAGCGCTGATTACGTCCTGCCTTTGTACACACCGCCCGTCGCTACTACCGATGGATTATTTAGTGAGGTCTCTGGAGGCATACCTTCCGCGGTTCCTTCGTGAGCTGCAGTTGGCACGGCCGAAGTTGACCGAACTTGATGATTAGAGGAAGTAAAAGTCGTAACAAGGTTTTCGTAGGGAACCTGCGGAAAGGATCATACCGATCAAACAAGTCCGGGAGTGAGGTTGCCAAACGCATCTCGGCATCACATGCTGACGCGCACGCTACAACCACAAGATGGGTCTAGCACACTTGGTAGAGTTGAGCGAAAGCAACTCTTTCAAAGGGATACACATACCACTGCTCGGCGCAGGTCAGTAAAGACGCCACACTTTGGTAGTACCGGGTACCTTATACACTGACTGATTGTCGTGTCACAACGGGGTGATCGACAGTCGCACTTTGGCGTGCTCGGCTCCGCATCCGTCGGGGCCGTGGGCGCCTGCAGTGTGGTACTAGGGAAGCAGAGTTGTGTGTTGGTTTGTGTATAATGGATGGATGGACATCGGTTCCATTCATCAACTAGTTCGGTGTGGTACGTTAAACCCTAGGCAGGGGATCACTCGGCTCATGGATCGATGAAGACCGCAGCTAAATGCGCGTCAGAATGTGAACTGCAGGACACATGAACATCGACACGTTGAAACGCATATGGCGCATCGGACGACTCAACCCGACCGATGCACACATCCTTGAGTGCCTACCAAGTTATCTCAACACTCTAACCAAACTGACCGTCCTGACCCCATCATAGGGGGGTAGGCTGTCGCAGCATGGCGTGCTCGGATCCGCATCTTTGTCGGGACCGTGGGCGCTGAAAGTGAGAGTGCTAACACAGAGAGACATACGAGGTATGGTACACAACCTAAACACACACACACACATGTGAGCATGGGTGAAGAGCGAGCGCGCGTCAAGTCGCACGGTTCGACCTCTAGTATCAACCAACGGATGTATCCACCACAGCATATAAGGTTATCACCCAATTGCACGGGGACTTCCACCGGTTGGCTCGGGTCGAGTAACACTTGCGGCCCAACGCGCTCGTATCTTTCCTCGCATCCAGTTGCAGTCGCGAGACGTGCTCACGCCGTGTGGGTGAGTGAGGTTAGCACGACAGGGTGATTTATCACCGCTTCTCCCGTCGCATCATT
>NW_023405189.1:7500-20000 GCF_013141755.1 Anopheles stephensi
TGCTGCGTGCCAAACAGGAGCGCCATATCGAAGGATGGAATTTACGACTGACACAAGAAGACGACGCTTGGCACACTTCGGACCACTGTGGTTTCGCATCATCAGCGAGACCGACTTGGCCACACGGAGCGCCTTTGCACAGGCGTGCTCGACGTGTGGTCGCCAGGACAGATGTTCGTCGACGATGATCCCGAGGTACTTGACCGTCTTCGCAGATCGCAGCTGCGTGCCCAAGACGTCAATGGCGTATCCCTCGGGGTCGGTCCGCATGGTGGAAATCATCACGGCCTCGGTCTTCGCAGGCGCCAACTCGAGCCGATGCGTCGTCATCCAGCTGCTGATGGTGTTCACTGCTGCGGTGGCCAGCTGGGAGGTTTGCTGTGGAGTGGTTCCGGGTATCAGCAGCGCAAGGTCGTCGGCATAGCCAACAACCTCCACTCCATCCGGCAGCTCTAGACCCAGTACGCCGTCGTACATGACGTTCCACAGAGTGGGGCCCAAAATGGACCCCTGTGGGACGCCAGCAGATAGGCTCCGCGTAACTGGGCCATCGTCGGTGTCGTAGATGAGCTGCCTGTCCTCGAACCAGTTGGCCAGTATCGCTCGAAGCTGAGGAGGGACTTCCTTCTGCTGAAGAGCTGCTGCTGTTGCCGACCAGCTTGATGTGTTGAACGCGTTTCTCACATCCAAAGAAACCACCATCAAGCATCGTTTGTCGCGGTTGTTCGTCCGGTGAAACTGCATGGCGCGTTGCCCAGCCTGCACAACGCGCTGAACCGCCATGATCGTGGATCTTCCTCTCCGGAACCCATACTGGACTGGGGAGAGCCGTGGAGCGTCGGGGTTCTCCAGGTGGACATGGAGCCGGTCCAATAGCAGCTTTTCAAGAATTTTCCCCGGACCGTCGATCATGCCAAGAGGCCTGACCGAGGAGGATTCACCAGGCGGCTTTCCCGGCTTAGGCAGCAAGACAAGGCGCTGTCTCTTCCAAGCCGCGGGAAATATACCCCGATCAAGACACTCTTGGTAAACTCTTCGGAAAACTGCGGGATGTTCTCGAATGGCGGTGCGTAGGACTGCGTTCGGGATGCCGTCTAATCCCGGCGCCTTTCGAGTTGCGAGATTCCCCGCAATGGTAAGCAGTTCTTCCTCTGCTATTGGTCGGATGTTGTTGGTAGTACTGCTGCTTTCCTCAGGCCATCGGAAGGGCGGGTGTTGTGGGAAGAGGTCGTCAACAATCCTCTTCAGCACTACCGGATCTGTTTCAGGCGGGGCACGACTGCCTTGTAGACGCGCTTTCAAGATCTTATATAGATCGCCAAACAGGTGGTCGTTGGCTTGCGCGATCAGATCTGCCATGACCTTCTCTTTGCTGCGTCGTATTGCTCGAGTCAGAGCCTTCCTTGCCTCCAGCTTTCTTTCGGCGGCTGCGGCTCTCTCATCCGGATTTCTCCGACTGAGGGCGTACTCGCTAGCGGCCTGGAGAGCATCGCGCAGCGCTGCGATCTCTGCTGTCCACCAGTAAAGCTGAGGCCGGATGTTGTACGACGGGGCTCGTACTCGCTGCATTACCTCGTCGCAAGCTCTGGATAGTCGGGCAACAAGTTGTTCCGGTGATGTGGCGGCTTCAGGGAACCGGACTGCGTCCAACGCGATCTTGAATGGCTCGACCTGAAATTGCCGAGACCTCCACATCTTACCTGCACGTCTCGGAACTGCTTGCTGACGAGATCTTGACGGCTGCTGATGGTTTCGCCTGCTGGTACTGCTGCTGTTGTTGCCATTAGGTCCAACAGTGAACCTAATGTAACGATGATCACTGGCCGACGCATTATCTAGCACTCTCCAATCTTGTTGCGCTAGCGAAGGAGTTGTAAAAGTGACGTCAACGATGCTCTCGCTGGCCACTCCGTTGCCCACGAACGTTGGCCTACGTCCACGGTTTAGCAACTCAAGCTCTAATAGAGCGGTGGTCGTTGCAAGTTCAACGCCTCTTTCCTTCGTCCTGGCGCTACCCCAATCCTCATGCCAGGCATTAAAGTCACCCGCCAAGACGACATGCGGATGAGCTCTGGCTTCGATGTAGACAGCATCGAGGAAAGCGGCAAACTCCTCGACGGTGAGGGTTGGGGAGGCATAGCAGCTGATGAAAACGATACCGCCCACTTCCGCCGCAACCAATCCCGGAACTTGGCTGCTAAACAGGCGTTGAATGGGGCGCATTCCGGCAGCGATGATGGCTGCTTTGCCGGACACATCAACCGCCCATCTACCGTCATTGGCTGGACAGCGGTAGATTTCTGATGCGATGATAACGTCCACTCTCTCCTCTCGCGCGAACTGCAGCATCAGATCTTGGGCCGTCCTACTCCTGGACGCATTCAGCTGCAGGACCTTCAGCGTCGTTGGAGTGGTTGTAGCTGCTGTTCGCGTTGCTGCTGATGTCGTCAGGATTGTATCAGCCATTCAATAAACCGGCACACCGTGGAGACCCGATGACGTGGGTACCGCCGCAAATGATGCACTTTGGAGTAGCTGTGCAGGTCTTAGCCCGATGGCCTGCAATGCCGCATTTCAGACAGATGGTCTGCCTGTCAACCCCCTTACAGTTGGGCGCTATGTGCCCCCGCTCCAAGCAGTGGAAGCACCGCCTTGCTGCTGCACCCTGCGGCTCCAACTCCTGCAGTCGACACCGAGTGTTGCCGATGTAGACGTGCACACCGTCCAAACGTTGGGCCACTTGACGCGGGATCTTCACGCGTGCACGCTGAGTGCCCTCCTGACGACGCCATTGGTCGACTGCATCCTCGGTGATGGTGGTGCCTGCTGCTGATGAGAGCGCAGCCGCTGTGTCAGCCGATGTGGCCAGCATATCAATATCTGATATGAGCAGCTGACTCATGTCGCAGATAACGCGAACACTCGCCTTCTCGCCAAGAACACGTTCGATCTCTGCCTTTAAGCCCATGCCATCAGCACCGGGCCGCAGGTAAAGCGAGAGTACCTGCTCGTCGACTCGCCGAGCCCGCAGAACGTCCTTGTCGACCGTCGTATTCTTGCGGATGGCGCTGTACATCTCAAGATATGTGGAACCATTCGCAGCCGTAACGCGAACGATGTCAGCGCGTGGTTTCGGACGACTTGCTGATGGGTTAACCACCGCTGGGCGCTGCTGCTGTTGTGCGTACTGCCGCTGCTGCTGCTGGATAGAACGCCGCTTCAATACCGTCGAGAACAGCTCATCATGGTGTGCTGTAGCGTTGGCGGACACCAAAGCCGAACGCTGAGACGGTTGCTGCTGTTGCTGGTGTTGTTGCAACTGCTGCACACGCTGCTGCTGCTGCGACGGCTGTACACGCTGTTGCTGCTGCACGCGCTGCACGCGCTGCTGCTGCTGCGACGGCTGCACTCGCTGCTGTTGCTGTGGGCGTTGCTGTGGCTGATACCACTGCTGCCGCTGCTGCTGTTGTTGCGGAAGCTGCTGTATCTGCTGTTGCCGCTGCTGATGCTGTGAACGCTGCTGCTGTTGCTGTTGCTGCTGCTGGTGTTGTTGCGGCTGCTGTTTCTGCTGCTGCTGCTGCTGCTGCTGGCCCATTGCCGACACTGCGACCGTCCGTCGCTGCGGCTGTGGCTGGTTACGCTGCTGTTTCTGCTTCTGCTGCTGCTGTTGCTGCGACTGCTGCTGCTGCTGCTGAATCTGCTGTTTGCGGAGTTTGCGCTTCTCCCTCAGCTTCAGCCAACCGCTACGTTTGCGCGCTTTCTTTGGCGCAGTGGTGGAAGATTCTTTCAGCTCCTGCTCATGCATTGTTAGCACTGCGCGTGTACCCTGACGGTACAGCTCCAGCTCCTGCTCCGACAAAGCAAGCTGCTTCGTCAACCGAGCTATCGTCGCCTGCAATGCATCATTTTGCGCATCCCGTTTGCGCAGCCGTTCAAGCAGCTCTGCCTTGGTAGGTTCATCAACTGCAACTGCAGGTGGCGAAGCAGACGGGACGGTTTTCTGCTGCTCCTTGAATAAGCCCACCCGCTCCAGACGCACCACGGGAACAAGCCCTGATGCTTGTGTTGCATCGACGATAGTGCTGTTGAACTCATCGTCATCGTCGCTCGATGAAATGTTCAGAGTCATGTCCCCATCCAAAATCGGCTTAGAGCGTTCCGGATGCGCTTGAGATGGAGTGCGGTTCAAGACGCTGCCATCAGTAGAAGAGGCAACAGACAAAGCCCTGGTCCTCGGCCTCAAAACTCTACGCTCTCCCGATGGGGGTTGGGCGTTACCGCCCCCCCCGGACGACATGGTCGGTCAACACGCTATAAGACGGATATGCTGTACAACAAAATAAAGCAACCCGTACTTACCGATGCAGGATGGGTGACGCTGTTGTCCGACTCACTGGCTTTTCCGTTGAAGTGGCTCGTACTTCACCACTGGACGCGCCTCCTAAGCGCGATTCGGACGCAGTGCTGCACGGCCAAAACTGTCCAAATCTGTGTCCACAGTGCACAATTTTCTTAAAAACTTGCATGCAAGTTTTGACGAAAAACTTTTATCACTGTGGCAGCCCGCACTTGCCACCACTGAACGCGTCTCGTCAGCGCGATTCCAACGAGGTGCTGCACGCCCGGATCGGCCCAAAACTGAGCCCACAATGCACGATTGTCTATACCTCGTATGCAAGTTTTCCACGGAAAAACTTTTTCCTCTGTGGCAGCCCGCACTTGCCACCACTAAACGCGTCTCTTCAGCACGATTCCAACGAGGTGCCGGAAGTTCAAATCGGCCCAAAACTGCGCCCACGGTGCAAGATTTTGTGTAACTTGCATACAAGTTTTTCACTACATACACTTTTCCACTAGTTTTCCAGAAATCACTCCACCGATTTGCACTATTACACTTTCCCCGGATGCGCCTCTCAATTTCCTGTCGTTTGAGGGGTCAACCACCCAAATCAGACCATAAATGCCGGTGCTATGGCCAATTTTCCGATCCTTAGGCCGGTCCCAGAAAACTTGCATGCAACTTGCATGCAAGTCGCAAAAAGTTTTTTGACGATAACTCGGCCGTCCGTGGTTCGAACCTGGCACCCGGCGGCTCGTTGGATGCGTCTCGGTCAGACGCGTCGATGGGGAGGTCAAGCCACCCCCTCCGACCACCCACTTGGGAGGTATTCCCAAAAAACTGGTTTTTCGGGTCTGGGTGGGGGGGTATGGGAATTGGGGGGGTGGAGTGGGGTTTTCCGGACTCCCCACCTCGAGACGAATCGATGGAGGGGTCGCACGTCCGGATCGGTGGACTTTCCACCCGGGCCGCCAAAAGCCGGTCAGAGGCCCTGCCGGGAACTCCGAAAAGCCAGGGCGGACACAACCCGTCCGAACACCGGGTGCTCCGCAATGGGGTGTTCCGTCCGGAAGATTTTTGAATCTAACGGTTTTTCACAACTTCCAACGATATTTTCGCTCAGGGGGGGCAAAAAGCCGCCATTTTGAGAAAACGAAAAACGGCGTCCTTTTTTGCACCGAAAATTGTAACACTTATAACTCCGCGAGTTTTTCACTGATTCATTTCAAACTTTCACAACACTTTCTTCTTTACAAGGCGCACATTTCATTATATGGCAGCTCACTCGTGCGAATTACAGTTTCCGAGTTATTCACTGCACAAATTCAACACTTCAAATGGCCACCATTTCCGGTACTCCATCATTTCCGGCTTTTCAAGCGCACCAAAAGTTGCGCCCCATCAGCGCGCTTCTTTTGCTATGTCACTTATTAACATCCGAGCACAAACACACAAGTTATTCACGAAAACAGGATCCCGCGAAAAACACCCCTATTTTCCGGAATTTTCCGGTGAAATTCGGGGGGGAGGCTCACGATGGAAATCGGAGGCCGGACACAAAAATCCAGCAACCTCACTTCACTTTTTCACGAGATTTCACGCAAAAACTATTTTCCACACGGAGCTGCACGTAGGCACGTCTATTCGCTTCGGCTGCCGAACACACACTACAGGGATAACTGGCTTGTGGTCGCCAAGCGTTCATAGCGACGTGACTTTTTGATCCTTCGATGTCGGCTCTTCCTATCATTGTGAAGCAAAATTCCCCAAGCGTAGGATTGTTCACCCTTTCAAGGGAACGTGAGCTGGGTTTAGACCGTCGTGAGACAGGTTAGTTTTACCCTACTGGTGTGTGCTAATACGTGCTATCGTAACGGAACTCCTGTGCAGTACGAGAGGAACCACAGGTACGGACCACTGGCTCAATACTAGTTCGACCGGACTTTGGTATGACGCTACGTCCGCTGGATTATGCCTGAACGCCTCTAAGGTCGTAACCAATCCGAGCTGATAGCGCTTCAAAACCTAATGGGCAATCGGAAGCTAGCGGGCCTAACAACCCTCCGAGATCCGCTGGAACTGCCTCTGCAGCCTGGCGCCTCATCCCCGCTTCATAGACTGGGCCGCATCGCGCGGGGTCGCACTGCACGTGTTAGTACCTGACCATAGGGAACGCCGGTGGCCGCCGACCTCGCCGACCGTGGACTTGACTAGTTTCGATGCCCACCGACCGCCCGCAAACGACGGGACTTCAGGCTAGGAGTTTCAAGTTGTAGAGATGCGTTCGCATCGATCCTCTCAGGCGACCTACGCCTGGTGGTGTTATGGTGGACGCAAGGCACGTCCTGGCCCGGTAGCGAAGGGCAGGGTGTTGAGCGTGGTGAAGTCGAGGAGTAGAAGTGATAGCAAGATACATTATCGGGAGGTGGAACCCGAAAATGTACAAGTCCGGGAATACGGGGTGCATCGTATGTAACGTTCGATGTACATATAAAGCCTGGTAGGTGTTGGGATTATATCTGCAACACGGGCATTATCGAAAGATGGTTAAGTGGAGTCACCCAATGGGTGCCGTGCGTTATAAGGTACGTAATGCACAGTAGAGATACATTGTCGGGAGGTGGAACCCGAAAAATGTACAAGTCCGGGAATACGGGGTGCATCGTATGTAACGTTCGATGTACATATAAAGCCTGGTAGGTGTTGGGATTATATCTGCAACACGGGCATTATCGAAAGATGGTTAAGTGGAGTCACCCAATGGGTGCCGTGCGTTATAAGGTACGTAATGCACAGTAGAGATACATTGTCGGGAGGTGGAACCCGAAACATGTACAAGTCCGGGAATACGGGGTGCATCGTATGTAACGTTCGATGTACATATAAAGCCTGGTAGGTGTTGGGATTATATCTGCAACACGGGCATTATCGAAAGATGGTTAAGTGGAGTCACCCAATGGGTGCCGTGCGTTATAAGGTACGTAATGCACAGTAGAGATACATTGTCGGGAGGTGGAACCCGAAAAATGTACAAGTCCGGGAATACGGGGTGCATCGTATGTAACGTTCGATGTACATATAAAGCCTGGTAGGTGTTGGGGTTATATCTGCAACACGGGCATTATCGAAAGATGGTTAAGTGGAGTCACCCAATGGGTGCCGTGCGTTATAAGGTACGTAATGCACAGTAGAGATACATTGTCGGGAGGTGGAACCCGAAAAATGTACAAGTCCGGGAATACGGAAAAGTTCCCCATGAAAGGCTGGGGATACAATTATTGATACAAATAATGTGCCTAAGGGTACATTTATTTTTCTAAGTCCCAGAAATCCGTCACTGAACATCACGACTTACAAACACATCTTCCCCCGGTCCTCCCATATACGGCACGGGGACAAGTATGAAGAATGAAAATCATGTGTGTATGGAACATATAATGTGCCTGAGAGCACATTTTTTTTCTAAGTCCCAGAAATCCGTCACTGAACATCACGACTTACGAAGACATGTTCCCCCGGTCCTCCCATGTACGGCACGGGGACAAGTATGAAGAATGAAAATCATGTGTGTATGAAACATATAATGTGCCTGAGAGCACATTTTTTTTCTAAGTCCCAGAAATCCGTCACTGAACATCACGACTTACGAAGACATGTTCCCCCGGTCCTCCCATATACGGCACCGGGACAAGTATGAAGTATGAAAATTTTTGGTCACAGCGTGAAATCCCTCTAATGATCATGAAAATAGCATCGGATCACTTATCTGACCATAAAAAGTGAACCAAAACCCTATTTGGACAAACTTTTTGGTTCTATGAAAAATTCACTTTTCATATATGTCATGGTCGAAAATTTTTTAAGTCCCAAAAAATCACTTATTCTCGAATATCTCGAAAACTACGTATCGGACAGGGGTCAACCAAGGTGTTTTAGAAAGGTCTTTACAAGCTCTATTTAATGAGCCATAGCGACTTTCAAGTGATTTTTTGACACTTTTTCGCATATCGGCATCCTTGGTTCCCATACTGGCCATAGGTCATAGGGCACCGAACGGCCAACTTCTGGTCCGGGGGTGAAATTTTTTTTCACGAGATTTTGATGAAAATGGCTTCGGAACGCGTTTCTAATAATGAAAAGTGAAACCAAACAGTATTTGCGAAGAAAAAATTGTCCTATGAAAAAATCACTTTTTCTTAGGGTACGGGTCAAAAATTTTCTAAGTCCCAAAAAATCACATATTCTCGAATATCTCGAAAACTACTTATCGGACAGGGGTCAACCAAGGTGTTTTAGAAAGGTCTTTACAAGCTCTATTTAATGAGCCATAGCGACTTTCAAGTGATTTTTTGACACTTTTTCGCATATCGGCATCCTTGGTTCCCATACTGGCCATAGGCCATAGGGCACCGAACGGCCAACTTTTGGTCCGGGGGTGAAATTTTTTTTTCACGAGATTTTGATGAAAATGGCTTCGGAACGCGTTTCTAATAATGAAAAGTGAAACCAAACAGTATTTGCGAAGAAAAAATTGTCCTATGAAAAAATCACTTTTCATATATGTCATGGTCGAAAATTTTCTAAGTCCCAAAAAATCACTTATTCTCGAATATCTCGAAAACTACGTATCGGACAGGGGTCAACCAAGGTGTTTTAGAAAGGTCTTTACAAGCTCTATTTAATGAGCCATAGCGACTTTCAAGTGATTTTTTGACACTTTTTCGCATATCGGCATCCTTGGTTCCCGTACTGGCCATAGGCCATAGGGCACCGAACGGCCAACTTTTGGTCCGGGGGTGAAATTTTTTTTTCACGAGATTTTGATGAAAATGGCTTCGGAACGCGTTTCTAATAATGAAAAGTGAAACCAAACAGTATTTGCGAAGAAAAAATTGTCCTATGAAAAAATCACTTTTCATATATGTCATGGTCGAAAATTTTCTAAGTCCCAAAAAATCACTTATTCTCGAATATCTCGAAAACTACGTATCGGACAGGGGTCAACCAAGGTGTTTTAGAAAGGTCTTTACAAGCTCTATTTAGTGAGCCATAGCGACTTTCAAGTGATTTTTTGACACTTTTTCGCATATCGGCATCCTTGGTTCCCATACTGGCCATAGGCCATAGGGCACCGAACGGCCAACTTTTGGTCCGGGGGTGAAATTTTTTTTTCACGAGATTTTGATGAAAATGGCTTCGGAACGCGTTTCTAATAATGAAAAGTGAAACCAAACAGTATTTGCGAAGAAAAAATTGTCCTATGAAAAAATCACTTTTTCTTAGGGTACGGGTCAAAAATTTTCTAAGTCCCAAAAAATCACTTATTCTCGAATATCTCGAAAACTACTTATCGGACAGGGGTCAACCAAGGTGTTTTAGAAAGGTCTTTACAAGCTCTATTTAATGAGCCATAGCGACTTTCAAGTGATTTTTTGACACTTTTTCGCATATCGGCATCCTTGGCTCCCATACTGGCCATAGGCCATAGGGCACCGAACGGCCAACTTTTGGTCCGGGGGTGAAATTTTTTTTTCACGAGATTTTGATGAAAATGGCTTCGGAACGCGTTTCTAATAATGAAAAGTGAAACCAAACAGTATTTGCGAAGAAAAAATTGTCCTATGAAAAAATCACTTTTTCTTAGGGTACGGGTCAAAAATTTTCTAAGTCCCAAAAAATCACATTTTCTCGAATATCTCGAAAACTACTTATCGGACAGGGGTCAACCAAGGTGTTTTAGAAAGGTCTCAACAAGCTCTAAATAATGGGCCATAGCGACTTTTTAGTGATTTTTTGACAAATTTTGTCATATCGGCATCCCGAGTTCCCATACTGGCCATAGGCCATGGGGCCCCGAACGAAAAAATTTTGGTCCGAGGGTCAAAATTTTTTTTCTCATAAATTTGTTCAAAACGCCGTCGGAACGCGCCTTAGATCATGAAAAGTGAAAAGAAACAGTATTTTGCAAAAGTTGGGGTGGCCTATGACTTACATGGCCACGTCCTAGGTCCGAGTTCCCGAGGTCGTGTTCTTCAGTGGCGGAAAAAAATGGCCACTTGTGGGAGATGCAAAATGTTCATTTTGTA
Source organism: Anopheles stephensi (assembly GCF_013141755.1). Lineage (NCBI taxonomy): Eukaryota > Metazoa > Arthropoda > Insecta > Diptera > Culicidae > Anopheles > Anopheles stephensi. The sequence continues at coordinate 17,926 of NW_023405189.1, forward strand.
TTATAGGGGACACACTATCGAAGCGAAAATTTCAGAAATGGCCTAAAACGTGAAGAAATGATGGGGTATGTACGAAAAGAAGGTTTTTATGGTCAAACGGTGAAAATTTTTTTTTATGAAAAATTTTGGTCTCCCACCGTTCATGAATTTCTAGGACCAAAAATCGAAAAATTTGAAAACTTCACGATCGAAAGGGAAACGCATATGTGGTGTTCCTAGGTGTGTACGGTGTACGAAAAACGGGTTCACGATGAGATATCAGGCAAATAAGTGGACCTAAAGTGAGTTATACGGGTAAGACGAGGTGTCCAAAGACCGAAATAGGGGTACCAACTGAGAACGAAATGAAGGTCCCCGAAGTCGCCATACAAGTTATAGGAGGTGTCCAAAGTACGAAAAGAGTTCCATATTCGGCTGTTCCTACTATATGGTTCCCTGATTGCTGCTCCAAGGAGTAGTGAGGAAGTGTCCAAAGGTCTGTTGGGGGTATCGAGGTGATACCCTCGACGGACAATATGCACGAAAAGTGGTTCGATGATCTATCCTGTAGGTCGTACGGCAGCCATACCCGGCTGGAAGTACCGCGGTAATTCCGCAATAAAACGTTCGCCAGACGAACAAACAAATTGAATTAGCTCATCGTAGTGTACGGAAACGAAACGAAAATGTAAGGTGATTAGGGATCCGGGAGCAATCTCGCGATCCCATGGTTCGGTGTAAGAAATGATACGAAGTGTTCATAAGTCTCCTCTGGAGGCAGAACCATCGTAGCAAAGTTCGGGAACCCAAGGGTCACAAAAACTCGTAGGACGATATCCACGAATAATCGGGGACTTGTGGGGACTACCGTGCCCTGACAAGTCAACTACACCTTAACTGGTGATGGTCGTCCTACGGGGACCTGCGGGGAACAAAAGGGTCACTAAAACTCGTAGGACAATATCTCCGAATAATCGGGGACTTGTGGGGACCACCGTGCCCTGACAAGTCAACTACACCTTAACTGGTGATGGTTGTCCTACGGGGACCTGCCGGGAACCCAAGGGTCACAAAAACTCGTAGGACGATATCCACGAATAATCGGGGACTTGTGGGGACTACCGTGCCCTGACAAGTCAACTACACCTTAACTGGTGATGGTCGTCCTACGGGGACCTGCGGGGAGCAAAAGGAGTCAGAAACAATCGTAGGACGATATCCACGAATAATCGGGGACTTGTGGGGACTACCGTGCCCTGACAAGTCAACTACACCTTAACTGGTGATGGTCGTCCTACGGGGACCTTCAGGGAGCCGCAGTAAGTCGCAGGTCGTATGCGAGCCTTGATTGGTCCTGTTGGGGGCGTGCGGGGTGTAATGCCTCGGTACGTCAAATGTTGGTGTACGATGTACATCGATAATCTGACATCCTCCTGAACAACCTTTGCTCGTGTGGTTATTGGCGCTGTGGAGTCGGTGTACTGCCGCAGGTCAATGAGAGTGGTCACAACAAAGATTGTGTCACCTGATGAACGTAGAAAGAGAGTCTGCGGGGACTGGTGCCCTGGTAGACAAAAAATATCGAACAAGCAATTGACGAAGACGAATTCTGGTTGATCCTACCAGTAATATACGCTTGTCTCAAAGGTTAAGCCATGCATGTCTAAGTACAAACATAAATGAATGTGAAACCGCATAAGGCTCAGTACAACAGCCATAATTCACAAGATCATCCACCCATCAGTTACTTGGATAACTGTGGAAAAGCCAGAGCTAATACATGCAACATGCCGGGACCGCTGTCCGCTTGCGGGCGGTGGAACTGGTGCACTTATTAGTAAAACCAATCGCCTCCGGGCGGCTTGAGTTGAAGTCTGGATAAGGATGCCGATCGTATGGTCGCTTGACCGACGACAGATCTTGCAAATGTCTGCCCTATCAACTATTGATGGTAGTGTAGAGGACTACCATGGTTGCGACGGGTAACGGGGAATCAGGGTTCGATTCCGGAGAGGGAGCCTGAGAAATGGCTACCACATCCAAGGAAGGCAGCAGGCGCGTAAATTACCCAATCCCGGCACGGGGAGGTAGTGACG
>NW_023405189.1:27500-30000 GCF_013141755.1 Anopheles stephensi
GGCATTATCGAAAGATGGTTAAGTGGAGTCACCCAATGGGTGCCGTGCGTTATCAGGTACGTAATGCACAGTAGAGATACATTGTCGGGAGGTGGAACCCGAAAAATGTACAAGTCCGGGAATACGGAAAAGTTCCCCATGAAAGGCTGGGGATACAATTATTGATACAAATAATGTGCCTAAGGGTACATTTATTTTTCTAAGTCCCAGAAATCCGTCACTGAACATCACGACTTACAAACACATCTTCCCCCGGTCCTCCCATATACGGCACGGGGACAAGTATGAAGAATGAAAATCATGTGTGTATGGAACATATAATGTGCCTGAGAGCACATTTTTTTTCTAAGTCCCAGAAATCCGTCACTGAACATCACGACTTACGAAGACATGTTCCCCCGGTCCTCCCATATACGGCACGGGGACAAGTATGAAGAATGAAAATCATGTGTGTATGAAACATATAATGTGCCTGAGAGCACATTTTTTTTCTAAGTCCCAGAAATCCGTCACTGAACATCACGACTTACGAAGACATGTTCCCCCGGTCCTCCCATATACGGCACGGGGACAAGTATGAAGTATGAAAATTTTTGGTCACAGCGTGAAATCCCTCTAATGATCATGAAAATAGCATCGGATCACTTATCTGACCATAAAAAGTGAACCAAAACCCTATTTGGACAAACTTTTTGGTCCTATGAAAAAATCACTTTTCATATATGTCATGGTCGAAAATTTTCTAAGTCCCAAAAAATCACTTATTCTCGAATATCTCGAAAACTACGTATCGGACAGGGGTCAACCAAGGTGTTTTAGAAAGGTCTTTACAAGCTCTATTTAATGAGCCATAGCGACTTTCAAGTGATTTTTTGACACTTTTTCGCATATCGGCATCCTTGGTTCCCATACTGGCCATAGGCCATAGGGCACCGAACGGCCAACTTTTGGTCCGGGGGTGAAATTTTTTTTTCACGAGATTTTGATGAAAATGGCTTCGGAACGCGTTTCTAATAATGAAAAGTGAAACCAAACAGTATTTGCGAAGAAAAAATTGTCCTATGAAAAAATCACTTTTTCTTAGGGCACGGGTCAAAAATTTTCTAAGTCCCAAAAAATCACATATTCTCGAATATCTCGAAAACTACTTATCGGACAGGGGTCAACCAAGGTGTTTTAGAAAGGTCTTTACAAGCTCTATTTAATGAGCCATAGCGACTTTCAAGTGATTTTTTGACACTTTTTCGCATATCGGCATCCTTGGTTCCCATACTGGCCATAGGCCCTAGGGCACCGAACGGCCAACTTTTGGTCCGGGGGTGAAATTTTTTTTTCACGAGATTTTGATGAAAATGGCTTCGGAACGCGTTTCTAATAATGAAAAGTGAAACCAAACAGTATTTGCGAAGAAAAAATTGTCCTATGAAAAAATCACTTTATCTTAGGGTACGGGTCAAAAATTTTCTAAGTCCCAAAAAATCACATTTTCTCGAATATCTCGAAAACTACTTATCGGACAGGGGTCAACCAAGGTGTTTTAGAAAGGTCTCAACAAGCTCTAAATAATGGGCCATAGCGACTTTTTAGTGATTTTTTGACAAATTTTGTCATATCGGCATCCCGAGTTCCCATACTGGCCATAGGCCATGGGGCCCCGAACGAAAAAAATTTGGTCCGAGGGTCAAAATTTTTTTTCTCATAAATTTGTTCAAAACGCCGTCGGAACGCGCCTTAGATCATGAAAAGTGAAAAGAAACAGTATTTTGCAAAAGTTGGGGTGGCCTATGACTTACATGGCCACGTCCTAGGTCCGAGTTCCCGAGGTCGTGTTCTTCAGTGGCGGAAAAAAATGGCCACTTGTGGGAGATGCAAAATGTTCATTTTGTATTATAGGGGACACACTATCGAAGCGAAAATTTCAGAAATGGCCTAAAACGTGAAGAAATGATGGGGTATGTACGAAAAGAAGGTTTTTATGGTCAAACGGTGAAAATTTTTTTTTTATGAAAAATTTTGGTCTCCCACCGTTCATGAATTTCTAGGACCAAAAATCGAAAAATTTGAAAACTTCACGATCGAAAGGGAAACGCATATGTGGTGTTCCTAGGTGTGTACGGTGTACGAAAAACGGGTTCACGATGAGATATCAGGCAAATAAGTGGACCTAAAGTGAGTTATACGGGTAAGACGAGGTGTCCAAAGACCGAAATAGGGGTACCAACTGAGAACGAAATGAAGGTCCCCGAAGTCGCCATACAAGTTATAGGAGGTGTCCAAAGTACGAAAAGAGTTCCATATTCGGCTGTTCCTACTATATGGTTCCCTGATTGCTGCTCCAAGGAGTAGTGAGGAAGTGTCCAAAGGTCTGTTGGGGGTATCGAGGTGATACCCTCGACGGACAATATGCACGAAAAGTGGTTCGATGATCTATCCTGTAGGTCGTACGGCAGCCATACCCGGCTGGAAGTACCGCGGTAATTCCGCAATAAAACGTTCGCCA
>NW_023405189.1:40000-45721 GCF_013141755.1 Anopheles stephensi
AAGATCTTATATAGATCGCCAAACAGGTGGTCGTTGGCTTGCGCGATCAGATCTGCCATGACCTTCTCTTTGCTGCGTCGTATTGCTCGAGTCAGAGCCTTCCTTGCCTCCAGCTTTCTTTCGGCGGCTGCGGCTCTCTCATCCGGATTTCTCCGACTGAGGGCGTACTCGCTAGCGGCCTGGAGAGCATCGCGCAGCGCTGCGATCTCTGCTGTCCACCAGTAAAGCTGAGGCCGGATGTTGTACGACGGGGCTCGTACTCGCTGCATTACCTCGTCGCAAGCTCTGGATAGTCGGGCAACAAGTTGTTCCGGTGATGTGGCGGCTTCAGGGAACCGGACTGCGTCCAACGCGATCTTGAATGGCTCGACCTGAAATTGCCGAGACCTCCACATCTTACCTGCACGTCTCGGAACTGCTTGCTGACGAGATCTTGACGGCTGCTGATGGTTTCGCCTGCTGGTACTGCTGCTGTTGTTGCCATTAGGTCCAACAGTGAACCTAATGTAACGATGATCACTGGCCGACGCATTATCTAGCACTCTCCAATCTTGTTGCGCTAGCGAAGGAGTTGTAAAAGTGACGTCAACGATGCTCTCGCTGGCCACTCCGTTGCCCACGAACGTTGGCCTACGTCCACGGTTTAGCAACTCAAGCTCTAATAGAGCGGTGGTCGTTGCAAGTTCAACGCCTCTTTCCTTCGTCCTGGCGCTACCCCAATCCTCATGCCAGGCATTAAAGTCACCCGCCAAGACGACATGCGGATGAGCTCTGGCTTCGATGTAGACAGCATCGAGGAAAGCGGCAAACTCCTCGACGGTGAGGGTTGGGGAGGCATAGCAGCTGATGAAAACGATACCGCCCACTTCCGCCGCAACCAATCCCGGAACTTGGCTGCTAAACAGGCGTTGAATGGGGCGCATTCCGGCAGCGATGATGGCTGCTTTGCCGGACACATCAACCGCCCATCTACCGTCATTGGCTGGACAGCGGTAGATTTCTGATGCGATGATAACGTCCACTCTCTCCTCTCGCGCGAACTGCAGCATCAGATCTTGGGCCGTCCTACTCCTGGACGCATTCAGCTGCAGGACCTTCAGCGTCGTTGGAGTGGTTGTAGCTGCTGTTCGCGTTGCTGCTGATGTCGTCAGGATTGTATCAGCCATTCAATAAACCGGCACACCGTGGAGACCCGATGACGTGGGTACCGCCGCAAATGATGCACTTTGGAGTAGCTGTGCAGGTCTTAGCCCGATGGCCTGCAATGCCGCATTTCAGACAGATGGTCTGCCTGTCAACCCCCTTACAGTTGGGCGCTATGTGCCCCCGCTCCAAGCAGTGGAAGCACCGCCTTGCTGCTGCACCCTGCGGCTCCAACTCCTGCAGTCGACACCGAGTGTTGCCGATGTAGACGTGCACACCGTCCAAACGTTGGGCCACTTGACGCGGGATCTTCACGCGTGCACGCTGAGTGCCCTCCTGACGACGCCATTGGTCGACTGCATCCTCGGTGATGGTGGTGCCTGCTGCTGATGAGAGCGCAGCCGCTGTGTCAGCCGATGTGGCCAGCATATCAATATCTGATATGAGCAGCTGACTCATGTCGCAGATAACGCGAACACTCGCCTTCTCGCCAAGAACACGTTCGATCTCTGCCTTTAAGCCCATGCCATCAGCACCGGGCCGCAGGTAAAGCGAGAGTACCTGCTCGTCGACTCGCCGAGCCCGCAGAACGTCCTTGTCGACCGTCGTATTCTTGCGGATGGCGCTGTACATCTCAAGATATGTGGAACCATTCGCAGCCGTAACGCGAACGATGTCAGCGCGTGGTTTCGGACGACTTGCTGATGGGTTAACCACCGCTGGGCGCTGCTGCTGTTGTGCGTACTGCCGCTGCTGCTGCTGGATAGAACGCCGCTTCAATACCGTCGAGAACAGCTCATCATGGTGTGCTGTAGCGTTGGCGGACACCAAAGCCGAACGCTGAGACGGTTGCTGCTGTTGCTGGTGTTGTTGCAACTGCTGCACACGCTGCTGCTGCTGCGACGGCTGTACACGCTGTTGCTGCTGCACGCGCTGCACGCGCTGCTGCTGCTGCGACGGCTGCACTCGCTGCTGTTGCTGTGGGCGTTGCTGTGGCTGATACCACTGCTGCCGCTGCTGCTGTTGTTGCGGAAGCTGCTGTATCTGCTGTTGCCGCTGCTGATGCTGTGAACGCTGCTGCTGTTGCTGTTGCTGCTGCTGGTGTTGTTGCGGCTGCTGTTTTCTGCTGCTGCTGCTGCTGCTGCTGGCCCATTGCCGACACTGCGACCGTCCGTCGCTGCGGCTGTGGCTGGTTACGCTGCTGTTTCTGCTTCTGCTGCTGCTGTTGCTGCGACTGCTGCTGCTGCTGCTGAATCTGCTGTTTGCGGAGTTTGCGCTTCTCCCTCAGCTTCAGCCAACCGCTACGTTTGCGCGCTTTCTTTGGCGCAGTGGTGGAAGATTCTTTCAGCTCCTGCTCATGCATTGTTAGCACTGCGCGTGTACCCTGACGGTACAGCTCCAGCTCCTGCTCCGACAAAGCAAGCTGCTTCGTCAACCGAGCTATCGTCGCCTGCAATGCATCATTTTGCGCATCCCGTTTGCGCAGCCGTTCAAGCAGCTCTGCCTTGGTAGGTTCATCAACTGCAACTGCAGGTGGCGAAGCAGACGGGACGGTTTTCTGCTGCTCCTTGAATAAGCCCACCCGCTCCAGACGCACCACGGGAACAAGCCCTGATGCTGTGTTGCATCGACGATAGTGCTGTTGAACTCATCGTCATCGTCGCTCGATGAAATGTTCAGAGTCATGTCCCCATCCAAAATCGGCTTAGAGCGTTCCGGATGCGCTTGAGATGGAGTGCGGTTCAAGACGCTGCCATCAGTAGAAGAGGCAACAGACAAAGCCCTGGTCCTCGGCCTCAAAACTCTACGCTCTCCCGATGGGGGTTGGGCGTTACCGCCCCCCCCGGACGACATGGTCGGTCAACACGCTATAAGACGGATATGCTGTACAACAAAATAAAGCAACCCGTACTTACCGATGCAGGATGGGTGACGCTGTTGTCCGACTCACTGGCTTTTCCGTTGAAGTGGCTCGTACTTCACCACTGGACGCGCCTCCTAAGCGCGATTCGGACGCAGTGCTGCACGGCCAAAACTGTCCAAATCTGTGTCCACAGTGCACAATTTTCTTAAAACTTGCATGCAAGTTTTGACGAAAAACTTTTATCACTGTGGCAGCCCGCACTTGCCACCACTGAACGCGTCTCGTCAGCGCGATTCCAACGAGGTGCTGCACGCCCGGATCGGCCCAAAACTGAGCCCACAATGCACGATTGTCTATACCTCGTATGCAAGTTTTCCACGGAAAAACTTTTTCCTCTGTGGCAGCCCGCACTTGCCACCACTAAACGCGTCTCTTCAGCACGATTCCAACGAGGTGCCGGAAGTTTCAAATCGGCCCAAAACTGCGCCCACGGTGCAAGATTTTTGTGTAACTTGCATACAAGTTTTTCACTACATACCACTTTTCCACTAGTTTTCCAGAAATCACTCCACCGATTTGCACTATTACACTTTCCCCGGATGCGCCTCTCAATTTCCTGTCGTTTGAGGGGGTCAACCACCCAAATCAGACCATAAATGCCGGTGCTATGGCCAATTTCCGATCCTTAGGCCGGTCCCAGAAAACTTGCATGCAACTTGCATGCAAGTCGCAAAAAAGTTTTTTGACGATAACTCGGCCGTCCGTGGTTCGAACCTGGCACCCGGCGGCTCGTTGGATGCGTCTCGGTCAGACGCGTCGATGGGAGGTCAAGCCACCCCCTCCGACCACCCACTTGGGAGGTATTCCCAAAAAACTGGTTTTTCGGGTCTGGGTGGGGGGGTATGGGAATTGGGGGGTGGAGTGGGGGTTTTCCGGACTCCCCACCTCGAGACGAATCGATGGAGGGTCCGCACGTCCGGATCGGTGGACTTTCCACCCGGGCCGCCAAAAGCCGGTCAGAGGCCTGCCGGGAACTCCGAAAAGCCAGGGCGGACACAACCCGTCCGAACACCGGGTGCTCCGCAATGGGGTGTTCCGTCCGGAAGATTTTTGAATCTAACGGTTTTTCACAACTTCCAACGATATTTTCGCTCAGGGGGGGCAAAAAGCCGCCATTTTGAGAAAACGAAAAAACGGCGTCCTTTTTTGCACCGAAAATTGTAACACTTATAACTCCGCGAGTTTTCCACTGATTCATTTCAAACTTTCACAACACTTTCTTCTTTACAAGGCGCACATTTCATTATATGGCAGCTCACTCGTGCGAATTACAGTTTCCGAGTTATTCACTGCACAAATTCAACACTTCAAATGGCCACCATTTCCGGTACTCCATCATTTCCGGCTTTTCAAGCGCACCAAAGTTGCGCCCCATCAGCGCGCTTCTTTTGCTATGTCACTTATTAACATCCGAGCACAAACACACAAGTTATTCACGAAAACAGGATCCCGCGAAAAACACCCCTATTTTCCGGAATTTTCCGGTGAAATTCGGGGGGAGGCTCACGATGGAAATCGGAGGCCGGACACAAAAATCCAGCAACCTCACTTCACTTTTTCACGAGATTTCACGCAAAAACTATTTTCCACACGGAGCTGCACGGAGGCACGTCTATTCGCTTCGGCTGCCGAACACACACTACAGGGATAACTGGCTTGTGGTCGCCAAGCGTTCATAGCGACGTGACTTTTTGATCCTTCGATGTCGGCTCTTCCTATCATTGTGAAGCAAAATTCCCCAAGCGTAGGATTGTTCACCCTTTCAAGGGAACGTGAGCTGGGTTTAGACCGTCGTGAGACAGGTTAGTTTTACCCTACTGGTGTGTGCTAATACGTGCTATCGTAACGGAACTCCTGTGCAGTACGAGAGGAACCACAGGTACGGACCACTGGCTCAATACTAGTTCGACCGGACTTTGGTATGACGCTACGTCCGCTGGATTATGCCTGAAAACGCCTCTAAGGTCGTAACCAATCGAGCTGATAGCGCTTCAAACCTAATGGGCAATCGGAAGCTAGCGGGCCTAACAACCCTCCGAGATCCGCTGGAACTGCCTCTGCAGCCTGGCGCCTCATCCCCGCTTCATAGACTGGGGCCGCATCGCGCGGGGTCGCACTGCACGTGTTAGTACCTGACCATAGGAACGCCGGTGGCCGCCGACCTCGCCGACCGTGGACTTGACTAGTTTCGATGCCCACCGACCGCCCGCAAACGACGGGACTTCAGGCTAGGAGTTTCAAGTTGTAGAGATGCGTTCGCATCGATCCTCTCAGGCGACCTACGCCTGGTGGTGTTATGGTGGACGCAAGGCACGTCCTGGCCCGGTGTAATGTACAAGAAAATGTACAAGTCCGGGAATACGGGGTGCATCGTATGTAACGTTCGATGTACATATAAAAGCTGGATAGGTGTTGGGATTATATCTGCAACACGGGCATTATCGAAAGATGGTTAAGTGGAGTCACCCAATGGGTGCCGTGCGTTATAAGGTACGTAATGCACAGTAGAGATACATTGTCGGGAGGTGGAACCCGAAAAATGTACAAGTCCGGGAATATCTCGAAAACCGTATCGGACAGGGGTCAACCAAGTGTTTTAGAAAGGTCTTTACAAGCTCTATTTAATGAGCCATAGCGACTTTCAAGTGATTTTT
>NW_023405190.1:0-5000 GCF_013141755.1 Anopheles stephensi
ATGTGGTAGCCATTTCTCAGGCTCCCTCTCCGGAATCGAACCCTGATTCCCGTTACCGCGTCGCAACCATGGTAGTCTCTACACTACCATCAATAGTTGATAGGGCAGACATTTGCAAGATCTGTCGTCGGTCAAGCGACCATACGATCGGCATCCTTATCCAGACTTCAACTCAAGCCGCCCGGAGGCGATTGGTTTTACTAATAAGTGCCACCAGTTTCCACCGCCCGCAAGCGGACAGCGGTCCCGGCATGTTGCATGTATTAGCTCTGGCTTTCCACAGTTATCCAAGTAACTGATGGGTGGATGATCTTGGAATTATGGCTGTTGTCTGAGCCTTATGCGGTTTTCACATTCATTTATGTTTGTACTTAGACATGCATGGCTTAACCTTTGAGACAAGCGTATATTTACTGGTAGGATCAACCAGAAATTTCGTCTTCGTCAATTGCTTGTTCGATATTTTTTGTCTACCGGGCACCAGTCCCCGCAGACTCTCTTTCTACGTTCATCAGGTGACACAATCTTTGTTGTGACCACTCTCATTGACCTGCGGCAGTTAACGACCGCCTCCAAGCGCCAATAACCACACGAGCAAAGGTTGTTCAGGAGGATGTCAGATTATCGATGTACATCGTACACCAACATTTGACGTACCGAGGCATTACACCACCGCCCACGGCCCCCAACAGGACCAATCAAGGCTCGCATACGACCTGCGACTTACTGCGGCTCCCTGAAGGTCCCCGTAGGACGACCATCACCAGTCTAAGGTGTAGTTGACTTGTCAGGGCCGGTAGTCCCCACAAGTCCCCGATTATTCGTGGATATCGTCCTACGATTGTTTCTGACTCCTTTTGCTCCCCGCAGGTCCCCGTAGGACGACCATCACCAGTTAAGGTGTAGTTGACTTGTCAGGGCACGGTAGTCCCCACAAGTCCCCGATTATTCGTGGATATCGTCCTACGAGTTTTTGTGACCCTTGGGTTCCCGGCAGGTCCCCGTAGGACAACCATCACCAGTTAAGGTGTAGTTGACTTGTCAGGGCACGGTGATCCCCACAGTCCCCGATTATTCGGAGATATTGTCCTACGAGTTTTTAGTGACCCTTTTGTTCCCCGCAGGTCCCCGTAGGACGACCATCACCAGTTAAGGTGTAGTTGACTTGTCAGGGCACGGTAGTCCCCACAAGTCCCCGATATTCGTGGATATCGTCCTACGAGTTTTTGTGACCCTTGGTTCCCGAACTTTGCTACGATGGTTCTGCCTCCAGAGGAGACTTATGAACACTTCGTATCATTTCTTACACCGAACCATGGGATCGCGAGATTGCTCCCGGATCCCTAATCACCTTACACTTTCGTTTCGTTTCCGTACACTACGATGAGCTAATTCAATTTGTTTGTTCGTCTGGCGAACGTTTTATTGCGGAATTACCGCGGTACTTCCAGCCGGGTATGGCTGCCGTACGACCTACAGGATAGATCATCGAACCACTTTTCGTGCATATTGTCCGTCGAGGGTATCACCTCGATACCCCCAACAGACCTTTGGACACTTCCTCACTACTCCTTGGAGCAGCAATCAGGGAACCATATAGTAGGAACAGCCGAATATGGAACTCTTTTCGTACTTTGGACACCTCCTATAACTTGTATGGCGACTTCGGGGACCTTCATTTCGTTCTCAGTTGGTACCCCTATTTCGGTCTTTGGACACCTCGTCTTACCCGTATAACTCACTTTAGGTCCACTTATTTGCCTGATATCTCATCGTGAACCCGTTTTTCGTACACCGTACACACCTAGGAACACCACATATGCGTTTCCCTTTCGATCGTGAAGTTTTCAAATTTTTCGATTTTTGGTCTAGAAATTCATGAACGGTGGGAGACCAAAATTTTTCATAAAAAAAAATTTTCACCGTTTGACCATAAAAACCTTCTTTTCGTACATACCCCATCATTTCTTCACGTTTTAGGCCATTTCTGAAATTTTCGCTTCGATAGTGTGTCCCCTATAATACAAAATGAACATTTTGCATCTCCCACAAGTGGCCATTTTTTTCCGCCACTGAAGAACACGACCTCGGGAACTCGGACCTAGGACGTGGCCATGTAAGTCATAGGCCACCCCAACTTTTGCAAAATACTGTTTCTTTTCACTTTTCATGATCTAAGGCGCGTTCCGACGGCGTTTTGAACAAATTTATGAGAAAAAAATTTGACCCTCGGACCAAAATTTTTTCGTTCGGGGCCCCATGGCCTATGGCCAGTATGGGAACTCGGGATGCCGATATGACAAAATTTGTCAAAAAAATCACTAAAAAGTCGCTATGGCCCATTATTTAGAGCTTGTTGAGACCTTTCTAAAACACCTTGGTTGACCCCTGTCCGATAAGTAGTTTTCGAGATATTCGAGAAAATGTGATTTTTTGGGACTTAGAAAATTTTTGACCCGTACCCTAAGAAAAGTGATTTTTTCATAGGACAATTTTTTCTTCGCAAATACTGTTTGGTTTCACTTTTCATTATTAGAAACGCGTTCCGAAGCCATTTTCATCAAAATCTCGTGAAAAAAAAATTTCACCCCCGGACCAAAAGTTGGCCGTTCGGTGCCCTATGGCCTATGGCCAGTATGGGAACCAAGGATGCCGATATGCGAAAAAGTGTCAAAAAATCACTTGAAAGTCGCTATGGCTCATTAAATAGAGCTTGTAAAGACCTTTCTAAAACACCTTGGTTGACCCCTGTCCGATACGTAGTTTTCGAGATATTCGAGAAAATGTGATTTTTTGGGACTTAGAAAATTTTTGACCCGTACCCTAAGAAAAAGTGATTTTTTCATAGGACAATTTTTTCTTCGCAAATACTGTTTGGTTTCACTTTTCATTATTAGAAACGCGTTCCGAAGCCATTTTCATCAAAATCTCGTGAAAAAAAAATTTCACCCCCGGACCAAAAGTTGGCCGTTCGGTGCCCTATGGCCTATGGCCAGTATGGGAACCAAGGATGCCGATATGCGAAAAAGTGTCAAAAAATCACTTGAAAGTCGCTATGGCTCATTAAATAGAGCTTGTAAAGACCTTTCTAAAACACCTTGGTTGACCCCTGTCCGATACGTAGTTTTCGAGATATTCGAGAATAAGTGATTTTTTGGGACTTAGAAAATTTTCGACCATGACATATATGAAAAGTGATTTTTTCATAGGACAATTTTTTCTTCGCAAATACTGTTTGGTTTCACTTTTCATTATTAGAAACGCGTTCCGAAGCCATTTTCATCAAAATCTCGTGAAAAAAAATTTCACCCCCGGACCAAAAGTTGGCCGTTCGGTGCCCTATGGCCTATGGCCAGTATGGGAACCAAGGATGCCGATATGCGAAAAAGTGTCAAAAAATCACTTGAAAGTCGCTATGGCTCATTAAATAGAGCTTGTAAAGACCTTTCTAAAACACCTTGGTTGACCCCTGTCCGATACGTAGTTTTCGAGATATTCGAGAATATGTGATTTTTGGGACTTAGAAAATTTTTGACCCGTACCCTAAGAAAAAGTGATTTTTTCATAGGACAATTTTTCTTCGCAAATACTGTTTGGTTTCACTTTTCATTATTAGAAACGCGTTCCGAAGCCATTTTCATCAAAATCTCGTGAAAAAAAAATTTCACCCCGGACCAAAAGTTGGCCGTTCGGTGCCCTATGGCCTATGGCCAGTATGGGAACCAAGGATGCCGATATGCGAAAAAGTGTCAAAAAATCACTTGAAAGTCGCTATGGCTCATTAAATAGAGCTTGTAAAGACCTTTCTAAAACACCTTGGTTGACCCCTGTCCGATACGTAGTTTTCGAGATATTCGAGAATATGTGATTTTTTGGGACTTAGAAAATTTTTGACCCGTACCCTAAGAAAAAGTGATTTTTTCATAGGACAATTTTTTCTTCGCAAATACTGTTTGGTTTCACTTTTCATTATTAGAAACGCGTTCCGAAGCCATTTTCATCAAAATCTCGTGAAAAAAAAATTTCACCCCCGGACCAAAAGTTGGCCGTTCGGTGCCCTATGGCCTATGGCCAGTATGGGAACCAAGGATGCCGATATGCGAAAAAGTGTCAAAAAATCACTTGAAAGTCGCTATGGCTCATTAAATAGAGCTTGTAAAGACCTTTCTAAAACACCTTGGTTGACCCCTGTCCGATACGTAGTTTTCGAGATATTCGAGAATAATGTGATTTTTTGGGACTTAGAAAATTTTCGACCATGACATATATGAAAAGTGATTTTTTCATAGGACAATTTTTTCTTCGCAAATACTGTTTGGTTTCACTTTTCATTATTAGAAACGCGTTCCGAAGCCATTTTCATCAAAATCTCGTGAAAAAAAAATTTCACCCCCGGACCAAAAGTTGGCCGTTCGGTGCCCTATGGCCTATGGCCAGTATGGGAACCAAGGATGCCGATATGCGAAAAAGTGTCAAAAAATCACTTGAAAGTCGCTATGGCTCATTAAATAGAGCTTGTAAAGACCTTTCTAAAACACCTTGGTTGACCCCTGTCCGATACGTAGTTTTCGAGATATTCGAGAATAATGTGATTTTTTGGGACTTAGAAAATTTTTGACCCGTACCCTAAGAAAAGTGATTTTTTCATAGGACAATTTTTTCTTCGCAAATACTGTTTGGTTTCACTTTTCATTATTAGAAACGCGTTCCGAAGCCATTTTCATCAAAATCTCGTGAAAAAAAAATTTCACCCCCGGACCAAAAGTTGGCCGTTCGGTGCCCTATGGCCTATGGCCAGTATGGGAACCAAGGATGCCGATATGCGAAAAAGTGTCAAAAAATCACTTGAAAGTCGCTATGGCTCATTAAATAGAGCTAGTAAAGACCTTTCTAAAACACCTTGGTTGACCCCTGTCCGATAAGTAGTTTTCGAGATATTCGAGAATATGTGATTTTTTGGGACTTAGAAAATTTTCGACCATGACATATATGAAAAGTGA
>NW_023405190.1:15000-25000 GCF_013141755.1 Anopheles stephensi
TTGCTACGATGGTTCTGCCTCCAGAGGAGACTTATGAACACTTCGTATCATTTCTTACACCGAACCATGGGATCGCGAGATTGCTCCCGGATCCCTAATCACCTTACATTTTCGTTTCGTTTCCGTACACTACGATGAGCTAATTCAATTTGTTTGTTCGTCTGGCGAACGTTTTATTGCGGAATTACCGCGGTACTTCCAGCCGGGTATGGCTGCCGTACGACCTACAGGATAGATCATCGAACCACTTTTCGTGCATATTGTCCGTCGAGGGTATCACCTCGATACCCCCAACAGACCTTTGGACACTTCCTCACTACTCCTTGGAGCAGCAATCAGGGAACCATATAGTAGGAACAGCCGAATATGGAACTCTTTTCGTACTTTGGACACCTCCTATAACTTGTATGGCGACTTCGGGGACCTTCATTTCGTTCTCAGTTGGTACCCCTATTTCGGTCTTTGGACACCTCGTCTTACCCGTATAACTCACTTTAGGTCCACTTATTTGCCTGATATCTCATCGTGAACCCGTTTTTCGTACACCGTACACACCTAGGAACACCACATATGCGTTTCCCTTTCGATCGTGAAGTTTTCAAATTTTTCGATTTTTGGTCCTAGAAATTCATGAACGGTGGGAGACCAAAATTTTTCATAAAAAAAAAATTTTCACCGTTTGACCATAAAAACCTTCTTTTCGTACATACCCCATCATTTCTTCACGTTTTAGGCCATTTCTGAAATTTTCGCTTCGATAGTGTGTCCCCTATAATACAAAATGAACATTTTGCATCTCCCACAAGTGGCCATTTTTTTCCGCCACTGAAGAACACGACCTCGGGAACTCGGACCTAAGGACGTGGCCATGTAAGTCATAGGCCACCCCAACTTTTGCAAAATACTGTTTCTTTTCACTTTTCATGATCTAAGGCGCGTTCCGACGGCGTTTTGAACAAATTTATGAGAAAAAAAATTTTGACCCTCGGACCAAAATTTTTTCGTTCGGGGCCCCATGGCCTATGGCCAGTATGGGAACTCGGGATGCCGATATGACAAAATTTGTCAAAAAATCACTAAAAAGTCGCTATGGCCCATTATTTAGAGCTTGTTGAGACCTTTCTAAAACACCTTGGTTGACCCCTGTCCGATAAGTAGTTTTCGAGATATTCGAGAAAATGTGATTTTTTGGGACTTAGAAAATTTTTGACCCGTACCCTAAGAAAAAGTGATTTTTTCATAGGACAATTTTTTCTTCGCAAATACTGTTTGGTTTCACTTTTCATTATTAGAAACGCGTTCCGAAGCCATTTTCATCAAAATCTCGTGAAAAAAAAATTTCACCCCCGGACCAAAAGTTGGCCGTTCGGTGCCCTATGGCCTATGGCCAGTATGGGAACCAAGGATGCCGATATGCGAAAAAGTGTCAAAAAATCACTTGAAAGTCGCTATGGCTCATTAAATAGAGCTTGTAAAGACCTTTCTAAAACACCTTGGTTGACCCCTGTCCGATACGTAGTTTTCGAGATATTCGAGAACATGTGATTTTTTGGACTTAGAAAATTTTTGACCCGTACCCTAAGAAAAAGTGATTTTTTCATAGGACAATTTTTTCTTCGCAAATACTGTTTGGCTTCACTTTTCATTATTAGAAACGCGTTCCGAAGCCATTTTCATCAAAATCTCGTGAAAAAAAA
Organism: Anopheles stephensi; assembly: GCF_013141755.1. Taxonomy (NCBI): domain Eukaryota; kingdom Metazoa; phylum Arthropoda; class Insecta; order Diptera; family Culicidae; genus Anopheles; species Anopheles stephensi. The sequence continues at coordinate 16,698 of NW_023405190.1, forward strand.
ATTTCACCCCCGGACCAAAAGTTGGCCGTTCGGTGCCCTATGGCCTATGGCCAGTATGGGAACCAAGGATGCCGATGTGCGAAAAAGTGTCAAAAAATCACTTGAAAGTCGCTATGGCTCATTAAATAGAGCTAGTAAAGACCTTTCTAAAACACCTTGGTTGACCCCTGTCCGATAAGTAGTTTTCGAGATATTCGAGAATATGTGATTTTTTGGGACTTAGAAAATTTTCGACCATGACATATATGAAAAGTGAATTTTTCATAGGACCAAAAAGTTTGTCCAAATAGGGTTTTGGTTCACTTTTTATGGTCAGATAAGTGATCCGATGCTATTTTCATGATCATTAGAGGGATTTCACGCTGTGACCAAAAATTTTCATACTTCATACTTGTCCCGGTGCCGTATATGGGAGGACCGGGGGAACATGTCTTCGTAAGTCGTGATGTTCAGTGACGGATTTCTGGGACTTAGAAAAAAAATGTGCTCTCAGGCACATTATATGTTTCATACACACATGATTTTCATTGTTCATACTTGTCCCGGTGCCGTACATGGGAGGACCGGGGGAACATGTCTTCGTAAGTCGTGATGTTCAGTGACGGATTTCTGGGACTTAGAAAAAAATGTGCTCTCAGGCACATTATATGTTTCATACACACATGATTTTCATTCTTCATACTTGTCCCCGTGCCGTATATGGGAGGACCGGGGGAACATGTCTTCGTAAGTCGTGATGTTCAGTGACGGATTTCTGGGACTTAGAAAAAAAATGTGCTCTCAGGCACATTATATGTTCCATACACACATGATTTTCATTCTTCATACTTGTCCCCGTGCCGTATATGGGAGGACCGGGGGAAGATGTGTTTGTAAGTCGTGATGTTCAGTGACGGATTTCTGGGACTTAGAAAAATAAATGTACCCTTAGGCACATTATTTGTATCAATAATTGTATCCCCAGCCTTTCATGGGGAACTTTTCCGTATTCCCGGACTTGTACATTTTTCGGGTTCCACCTCCCGACAATGTATCTCTACTGTGCATTACGTACCTGATAACGCACGGCACCCATTGGGTGACTCCACTTAACCATCTTTCGATAATGCCCGTGTTGCAGATATAATCCCAACACCTACCAGGCTTTATATGTACATCGAACGTTACATACGATGCACCCCGTATTCCCGGACTTGTACATTTTTCGGGTTCCACCTCCCGATAATGTATCTCTACTGTGCATTACGTACCTTATAACGCACGGCACCCATTGGGTGACTCCACTTAACCATCTTTCGATAATGCCCGTTGTAGGGTACGGCCTACTCCGGGAGGGGGAAGGAAAAGGATAGACAATACGGCCTTTGGTGGTGGTGGACCGGTACCGGGAGAGAATCAGCAGCGACCGTTGGACACTGCCGAACAGATCCACTGCTGGGGAAGGAATGGCACGAGTTGATGGTGAAACCAAGCAGGCCTCGTGCCAAGGGGGGAAAGGAATGGTGAGAACCGTTGGACAATGCCGAACTGGTCACACACCAGGAGTGGAAGGGAATGATGAAGACCGTTGGACAATGCCGAACAGGTCACACACCAGGAGTGGAAGGGAATGATGAAGACCGTTGGACAATGCCGAACAGGCCAACACCAGAAGGGAAGGAGAAGGAAGATGTAGCTCGAGCTCAAGGTGGGGTCGGAGAGCGCTAGAGAGTGTCCAATGTTGGTTGCCCGTCAAGGACCTTCAGAGGATTCTTTAGCTGGACTACCTTGGGATGCGAAATAAATTTCAATTCCTAAGCTCTTTGCCGTTTGTCTCAGTCTCACCTGAATCGCATTTTATTTTCACATAGTCGCTCGAAGCAGCCGTGCTGTACTAGCGATGTTTAGTAAATTACATTCAGGTTCTTTATGGTTCCCTAATCGCACCATAGATGGCGCGACTCGTGTTTAAACAACCCCGGTGTAATGCGGGCGGTCTAACTTTAGGCGCGTTAAAACTCGAACACCCGTGTTGCAGATATAATCCCAACACCTACCAGGCTTTATATGTACATCGAACGTTACATACGATGCACCCCGTATTCCCGGACTTGTACATTTTTCGGGTTCCACCTCCCGACAATGTATCTGTACTGTGCATTACGTACCTTATAACGCACGGCACCCATTGGGTGACTCCACTTAACCATCTTTCGATAATGCCCGTGTTGCAGATATAATCCCAACACCTACCAGGCTTTATATGTACATCGAACGTTACATACGATGCACCCCGTATTCCCGGACTTGTACATTTTCTTGTACATACTACCGGGCCAGGACGTGCCTTGCGTCCACCATAACACCACCAGGCGTAGGTCGCCTGAGAGGATCGATGCGAACGCATCTCTACAACTTGAAACTCCTAGCCTGAAGTCCCGTCGTTTGCGGGCGGTCGGTGGGCATCGAAACTAGTCAAGTCCACGGTCGGCGAGGTCGGCGGCCACCGGCGTTCCCTATGGTCAGGTACTAACACGTGCAGTGCGACCCCGCGCGATGCGGCCCAGTCTATGAAGCGGGGATGAGGCGCCAGGCTGCAGAGGCAGTTCCAGCGGATCTCGGAGGGTTGTTAGGCCCGCTAGCTTCCGATTGCCCATTAGGTTTTGAAGCGCTATCAGCTCGGATTGGTTACGACCTTAGAGGCGTTCAGGCATAATCCAGCGGACGTAGCGTCATACCAAAGTCCGGTCGAACTAGTATTGAGCCAGTGGTCCGTACCTGTGGTTCCTCTCGTACTGCACAGGAGTTCCGTTACGATAGCACGTATTAGCACACACCAGTAGGGTAAAACTAACCTGTCTCACGACGGTCTAAACCCAGCTCACGTTCCCTTGAAAGGGTGAACAATCCTACGCTTGGGGAATTTTGCTTCACAATGATAGGAAGAGCCGACATCGAAGGATCAAAAAGTCACGTCGCTATGAACGCTTGGCGACCACAAGCCAGTTATCCCTGTAGTGGCGATCGAGCAGTCGAACAGTGCAGACGCATCCACGCTGTGCTCCGCGAGGAAAAAGTGAAGTGGTGAAAACTCGGGAAATTCGGTAGTTAGGACAGTGGATTTTTGTGTCCGGCCCCCGATTGCCATCCTGAACCCCCCCTCCGAATTTTTCCGGAAAATTCGGAAAACTGGGGGAGTTTTTCGGGGAACGGTTTTCCGGGAATAACTCGCGTATTAGTGGACCGATTTGTTTAAGTGACGTATCAAAAGAAGCGCGCTATTGAGACGCACCAAACAGTGAAGACAGAACTAACGATTTCATGGAGTACGCCATTTTGTGGACGTTTAAAGTGCAAAACTTTGAGTGATTATAACTCTCAAACTATAAGTGCTGGCAGAGAGCTGCCATATAGTGGTTTGTGCGTTTTCCGGAGGCGAACAAGCTGTGAAAATTCCAGGCGGATCCGTGGAAAACTCGCGGAGTTATAGGCGGGGGAAATTTCCACCCAAAAAAGCACGCGGTTTTCGGTGTCGCGAAAATGGCGGCGTGTGTGTGAAATTTTGGCGTCGGTTAAAAGTGAGGTTGGAATTTCAAAATCTTCCGGACGGAACACCCGGCACCCGGTGTTCGAACGGGTTGTCCGCCCTGGTTTCCTGGAGTTCCCGGCGGGCCTTTTCTGCCCCCCCTTGGTGTACCAGGTGGTCAGTCCACCGATCCAGGCGTGCGACCCCTCCATCGACGCGTCTCGAAGAGGGGAGTTCGGAAGTGGCCACCCCGCCCCCCCACCACCCACCACCAGCCCCCCAGAGCGGATAAACCCCCCCGGAGACGGTTTTTCCGAGTTTTCCCGGGGAAGGAGGGGAGATAGACGATCGGGGTCTTCGGACGGATTGTTCGGGCGGGTGCCCCCCACCCACCCCCGCAAAAACCCAACCAGTTTTCCACCACCAGGGGGCGTTCCAGCCGGAAAAGTGTGCAGCAGAAGAGTTTTCCGGGCGTAGCGGGAAAACCAGGCGTCTCCCGATAGGGGTTTGTTCGGGGAGGGGTGTCCGTTTACCTCGAAGAATACCCCCCCGCAAGGGTTTTCCCCCACCCCCCCCGGAAAATAGCGTTTTTCCGGGCCCCCCCCGTCGCCGAATCATACGCCGCACCCCACCGAGTGGGGTATCGATCGACGCGGCTTGCAGAGAGGAAGCATCTGAACATCATCCCGCCCCCCTACCTCCACCCACCACCCCCCCAGAGCGGAAAAACCGCGTCTAAAACGGTTTTTTCTGTTTTTCTGGCAGAAGGAGGGGGAAACGAGCGTCGGGTTCTTCGGCAAGGTTGTGGACAACACCATCACACGCCAAATCGCCGTTGGGTCCGAGACGATTGGACGTCATTTGGGGGAGTTACGCCCGGAAAAGCGTTTTTTGGGTTTTCCCAATTTTCCGACCGCACCCCCCAACGCGACCCCTCTTTCGACGCAGCCTGAGACGAGGATTGCGGGGAACACCATCCCGCCCCCCTACCTCCACCCACCACCCCCCCAGAGCGGAAAAACCGCGTCTTAAACGGTTTTTTCTGTTTTTCTGGCAGAAGGAGGGGGACACGAGCGTCGAGTTCTTCGGCAAGGTTGTGCACAACATCATTACACACCAAATCGCCGTTGGGTCCGAGACGATTGGACGTCATTTGGGGGAGTTACGCCCGGAAAAGCGTTTTCTGGGTTTTCCCAATTTTCCGACCGCACCCCCCAACGCGACCCCTCTATCGACGCAGCCTGAGACGAGGATTGCGGGGAACACCATCCCGCCCCCCTACTTCCACCTACCACCCCCCCAGAGCGGAAAAACCACGTCTGAAACGGTTTTTCCTGTTTTTCTGGAAGAAGGAGGGGGAAACGAGCGTCGAGTTCTTCTGGAAGATTGTGCACAACATCATCACACACCAAATCGCCGTTGGGTTCGAGACAATTGGAAGCCATTTGGGGGAGTTACGCTCGGAAAAGCGTGTTTTGGGTTCTCCATTATTGCGGCAGAAACCCTCACCACCAGAGGGCGTCGGAGTGAGGTATGAGCAGATTACTGCGTCCTCGGACGGTGTCCGTGGACACTACCATGATGGAGGGCGCGAAAAAACTCACCGCTGAGCCGAAAGTGTTGCTTACTCGCAGCAGCACAGCATCGAGCAGTACGACGAAGGCGACGAAGGCGACTTCCAGCAACAAGCCAGCTCCTGAGGCTCCTGAGGCGGCGCCTGTTATGGCGTCGTTGGCATCGCTGGAGAACACGCTCGCGATAATGTCCGATGAGCTTATAAGCACTCGGTTGTTGCTGCAGGCAAATCTGGATGAGCGCAAGGGGCTTCTTGACATGATCAAGGACCTTCAACGGGCGAAGGAGGAAGCTGACAGCCGGCACTGGAAGGAAGTGCAAGCACTGCGGGAGGAAATTCGCGAGATGGCTGAGCTTATCCGGAAGCTTGCAGCCAAACAAGATGCCTCTCCAGACGCGCCACTACAACCAGTTGCACAGCGCAGCCAGGCGGCCACCGGGTCGCAGCAGCAGCAGCAGGCGAAGCAGCAACAGCAGCAGGCGAAACAGCAACAGCAGCAGCAGCAGCAGCAGCAGCAGCAGCAGCAGCAGAAGCAGCAGCAGAAGCAGCAGCAGCAGCAGCAGCAGCAGCAGCAGCAGCAGCAGCAGCAGCAACAACAGCAGCAGCAGAAACGGCAGACGGGTGAGCGAAGCCAGCAGCCATCCAGCGACTTCCCCACCCTTACTGCTGCAGAGGATGCGATCGGCGATAACGGTGGCTCGTGGGCGCAAGTTGTCCGGCGCCCGGCTCGTAAGCAGCCACCACAGCAGCAGAAAACAGCAGCAGCACAGCCGGCGTCCAAAAACCAGCAGCAGGCGCAGGCCCCAACAAACGTGACTAATCGGCAGCCAAAACATCGTCCCGACGCCATCGAAGTCACGCCAGGCGAGGGTCAAGCCTACTTGGAGGCCTACCGGATGATTCGCTCGGCGACAGAACTGGCCCATCTGTCTGAGGTGCTCGGAATTGGACGGCGAACATCACGCTCGCGATTGGTTATGAGCTTGCCGGAATCCGCAAACTCGTTGGAGGTGTTTAACGCAGTGAAGGCATTCTGCGATAAAACAACTCCATCACTCGGTTGCAGACTTATCACCAACAAAGTCGAGGTTCGAGTAGATCATATCGACCCTTTAGCGGCGGTGAAGGAGGTGGCGGAAGCGCTGACAGCCCTTTCGGGGGAACCCATCAGCGAGAAGGAGGTTCGCCTGATCACGATGAACGACTCGACGAAGATGGCCTGGGTTCGAGTCTCCGAGAAGGCGGCGGAGAAGCTGGCAGGACAGCACATCAAGGTGATGTACACCTCGAGTCCTGTCAGCCGCGTGCAGCAACGACAGGATTGGCTGCAACGATGCTTCCGTTGCCTGGAACTCGGCCACGTGCAGGCGAAGTGCAAGAGCGCGATCGATCGATCGGACGCCTGCATCCGATGCGGGAAGACGAGCCATCTGGCGATGGATTGCCAGGAGGAGCCGTGTTGCGCGATTTGCAAGGGCCCGCACTCGATAGGTCACCCGACCTGCCGACGTTAAAAGTCCTGCAGATCAATCTCGGGCGGAGCCGTGCAGCTCAAGATCTTATGCTGCAGACGGCGAAGGAGGTTGGCGCGCATGTTGTCATCGCCAGCGAACTGTACAGGCCTCCGCGTGACAACATCAAATGGGCGATCGACGAGCAGCAGAACGTGGCTATTGTTGCAACCGGCGAATACCCCATTCAACATCTTGGAGGAAGCGCAGCCTCGGGATTGGTGGTTGCAACAATCGGGGGCGTTGCCTTTGCCAGCTGTTACGCACCGCCCAGCATCAGCAATGCGGAGTTCGACGACTATTTGGAAGCAGTAGAAATGGCGCTCGCCGGGTATCCTGCAACGGTGCTAGCAGGCGACTTTAATGCGTGGAACGAGGAATGGGGCAGCGCTCGCACAACATCGCGAGGCGAGAATCTGATGGGAACGGTCAACCATCTCGGGCTGCTGACGCTGAACCTTGGAAGCGAGCCAACGTTCACCGGCAACGGAGTCGCACGTGAAAGCGTGATCGACGTGAGCTTTGCCTCGCCAAGCGTCGCAGTTCCGGGTGAATGGAGTATCGTCAACAAATACTCTGGCAGTGACCACAGGTACATCGCATTCAGCGTAGCCATTCCAAGTAGGCGAACAAGCCAGAGTGGACGACATCAGCAGCATCAACACCAGCTACAGCGACGAGGAGGGCTGCACAACACCAGCGGCCTAGCAAGGCACGCCGGAGTGAGGTGGAAGACGGCACAGTTCGATCGCGAGTGCTTTGAGATAGCGCTCTCAAACAGCCGCTTCAGCCTCGCATCAACTCCGGACGAACTGCTCGTCGGCTTAACTGCTGCTTGTGACGGGGTCATGCAGCGAGTCACCGGGCCAACCTTTCGTGTCTCGCCGAAGATGTACTGGTGGACGCCTGAGATCGAGCGGTTGCGGGAGTGCTGCGCAGTCGCTGAGGGACAACGCCATCGGGCTACCACTCCTGAAGATCGAGCCGTCGCATCTTCCGATCTTCTTCGGCAACGCGGGCTGCTTGCGCAGGAAATCCTCCACAGCAAGGAACGATGCATGCAGGAGCTGATCGATAGCGTGGAGGATGATGTGTTCGGGATGGGGTACAAGGTGGTGATGGCCAAACTGCGCAGTCGCACACCACCTGAGACTGATCGCGCAGTTCTACAGCCGATTGTAGACACCCTATTCCCGACACATCCGCCGTTCGAGTGGCCAGCGATTGAGATGGACGACGAAGCGGATGTATCACCGATCACCAGCGAGGAGGTGATTATGGCCGCAACGAGGATGGCGTCGTCAAAAGCTCCGGGACTTGACGGCATCCCAAATGCAGCGCTAAAGGAAGCAGTGCGCCAGCACCCGGAGGTGTTCGCGCGAGTCTACGGCGATCTTCTGCAGCGCGGCGAGTTCCCGAGGCCATGGAAGAAGGCGCGGTTGGTGCTGATTGCCAAGCCAGGCAAGCCAGCTGGGGACCCGTCTTCGTATCGCCCGCTGCTCATGCTGGGAGCGGTTTCCAAGGTGTTCGAGAGGCTAATCCTCAACCGTCTCAACGACCACCTGGAAGAGAGCAATGCCATCTTGCTCTCACCATCCCAGTATGGCTTTCGTCGTGGGAGATCAACGGTGCAGGCGATCCAGCGCGTCGTCGAACTAGGCCAGCAAGCCCGGTCCTTCCATCGCACCAACTCGCGGGATCCCAGATGTCT
>NW_023405191.1:0-63053 GCF_013141755.1 Anopheles stephensi
ATGGGATTTGAACCCCGGTTCTCTACTTTTCGAGTAATAAATCGAAATTACTTACCATATACGTTTTTTCAACTTCCTCTCTAATTGTTTTTTACAAAATAAACTCGGCTCCCGAAGCATTAAATTTTTTAAGTATACCTACTCGACATCATAACGTCCTGTTTGTCGGCGTAGATCGATTGCTACTTTTTGCGGTACGGCGTACGAGGTGTCGGGCTTTCTTAATCTTAACATCAAAAAAGCCGTGCCATAATTTCACCTCTTTTTCGATCTTCCTTTTGACCTACCGGGGCATCATTATGCAGCGTTTTTGCTTAAGCAGGAAGCAATATTTTTCGTACATTTACGCGCTAAAGTCACTTCAAAGTCTGTAGGTTTGCCGAAAAGGTAAGGCTGCTTAAGGCCGTGGAAAGGATAGAGAGAGAGAGAGAGAGAGAGGCGACGAAAATCTCGTTCGGGATGAACTTGTTTATGATGGTAATTATCGATTGAAAGGCTCTATCGCTACAGGATTTAGACCAAAGGGATCTGAGTGTCTGTCAGGTTGGCTTTCCGGTCCGTCTGCAGCACGCAACACGAACGGGACGTAATAGTCATCGTATATGTCTGTGTATGTGTGTGTTGGTTGTGTTTGTGAACCTGTCTCACACGATTGCACCAACCGGTGCAGTGGTTTTATTTTTAATATTTTCCTCCTTTTTTCCCCGACATTCCGTAACGCAAAGGAACGGGAAATGGTTAGCTCGCTTCCCGGCAGTGCCTAAACCGCCTGCTGATTTTGTTTTGAAAAATCCTCAACAATCCGACCGGTACCTATCGCTTCCTCTACCTGTGCCTGTCGGCCTTTTGGGATGAAGTAACAAAAACAGAAACCGGGAGGAATGGAACAGATAATCAACAAAGTCATCAGTCTATTGCGCTGACTGGGACTGCACGGGGACTGGCGTAAAAGGCCCTGCGGAAGATATGTTGAACCAAAACAAGAATGGTAAGCCAGCCAGCCAGTATCAGCAGGGCAGCAGCAGCGTTGATGGAGATGATGCGTGGCAATAAAAAAAAGGATCATCCGTTGCATGATAGATGGGCTGGGCTGGCGAAGCGGTGCCAGGTGAACGGTGAAATCAATTTACTTTTGGGCTCTTCAGGTGGCAAAAAGGGATTCGGATTGTGAGTGCCTGTGTGTGTGTGTGTGTGTGTGTGTGTGTGTGTGTGTTTGTTGCCCCGTGGCTCGGAAATGATTGCTCAGTTTTTTCTGTTTACGGTTTTGGGGTTTTTGGGTGTAGAAATTCTGTTCGGTCTTGGATCTTGGGGTAAGTGTGTTAGTAAGGTTTAATCCTTGGAAAGCAGCACCTAATGTTATGACTCAGAAACGAAGAAATCTTATTAGAAGTTTGACTGTTTAGTTTTGTTTGGCCATGGGAATTGTTGAGTGAGTTGGTCCGTGCTGAGAATGCCCTAGGAAAGAATTTTGAAATTGGAATATTTGTTTTTATAGCATGTGATATGGTTTTTATAGCCAATTTCGACAATCTGAACTTTTGATCATTTAAATTCAAATCTGATAGAGTATTTTTCGAGCTTCATTATTAAGGTTTCAAGTCATTTAAGTAACCTTCTTTATTTGAACTTGAAAAAGTTAAAGTCAGTAAAATAAACTTATAAAAATAACGACAACTTCGTCACGATCGTTTGGTGAATCAGAAGATCGGGAAAGGATGCGACATTTGAAAACCTTATTTGCATTAGACTACAAATTTGGGATGCATTCGAAAACGTTCACAGCACGAGATGGTTCGCTTCATATGATCAAACGCTTCAAGCCACCTAAAAGGTGTCCGAACGAAGGCCACACGAAGGTTTATATCGTCTCCAATATAGCATTCGAACAAAACAAAAAAAAACAGCATCCTAACACCAAACTATCACGCTGCTAATGCGCAGCAACCAATCTGCGCCGCGAGTTATGAGCCTGAACCAGTGAGCCGATAGCTTGGGGAAAATGCTTTGACAATTTTGCGCCTCGCACATAATAGCGAAACATTCGCGACAAACGATCATGGTCAGCACATGCAACTGATCAAACCGATCGGGTGACGCTTTTAACGGTCACTTTTAACTCTGGCTACTCGCCTAGATGATGCAGCGAGCAGCGTAGGCTATTTCTTCTGGCGGCTTCGAACGCTCTTCGGGGTGTAATATCGTTCATTAGTGTTTCACCTTGGACCGACGTACGCGGCGTACGAACGGGGGCCATTTTTACTACAGTGGCGTTGCCCGATATGGTGATGGTTCCAATTTGACCGCAACGCAACGTAACCTAACGGCCATTTGATACGACACAACACGGCGGCGTGTATTCACACACTAGAATGTGCGCGCGCGTGTTTAAACATTGGTAAAATACGCACGCAGGCGCCTCACTCTCTGAACACTCCACAGACCCAAAACGCAGTAGACCTGCCAGCTATCGGGCAGTATTTGTGTGTGTTGTGTGTGTGTGCATGGTTCTTTTGCTTGAGAAATCACCCCGTGTTCTTCACTGTTCTTCACTCAGACGATTCAGCTCACGGGCGATTTGTTGTTTTATTACCTCGTATGCTGCATCTCGTCAGGCACGGCCTGCTGTTATGACATTCTTCGCGTGGGGATTTTTTGTCATTATATTTCCCATTTTTTTGCTGTGCAATTGTGTGACGAACACGATGACGATTGCTAGTGGCCGTTTGAGCTGAGAGAGAGAGAGAGAGAGAGAGAGAGAGAGAGAGAGAGAGAGATGGAGAGCAAGTCGGTAAAGATGTTAGTAAAACAAAGCGAATAAACTAACGAGTAGAATGGATACGTTACGGTGCGTTACCGTTCGTAACGCAGTATGGTGCAAATAAATTTTGCGCTTGAATGTTCGGATGTTGGCATTTATTGTCTTTTTCGGAAATCCTTTCACAATCTTATTATAAACAGTAGACCTTGTATTCAATATAGTTCTACTGCGAAGTTAAAATACATGCAGCTTAAGCTTTAACTATTGACAATTATTAATTAATATTTAATACATTTTTATGCATGAGGACTCATTAAAAAAGGTATAAATCAGTCATATTGTGTTGATGATAGTAATTTCCCAAAGTTTTGTATATTTTCTTCTTTTTTATCATTACATGGTAGTATGCATCAGATCGATCTAATTTGATTGTTGTTTTAGTTTGAGTAGCTCATAATAAATAACAGTAAGATGCTCCCACCGTATGCAAATTATCAGCTTATTTGCGTAGATGCTCCAGTTTCGCTCAGCAATTGGAGACTTTTCTTAAAAAAAAGTTTCTCACCATACCTTTCATGATCATCACCAGGAGCTTTCTCTTTCCATTGTTTCCATGTTTGAGCCATGATTTTCTGACCGTTGTGTCTGATCCTGCTAGCAAGATCAGCGAAATCAATAGCTGTGATCTCAAACTTCTTGCGATTGTCTGGGGCTGTTTATGACCTTCCCAGTTGAAATCTTTAACCTCGAAACTTGCAAACCATGTTTACCTTGTCATAACATATTCGCTTTAAATTTTCAGGAGAATCTGTTGATGACAATTTTCCTTGTCTTCATGAAATGCATGGTATCAGTTACGGCTCTTTCTCTAATAATTTCTAGTTGAAGCTCATTAGTCAGTTCCCATTATTATCTAGAACTTAGTGAGAGTGAATTGTATTGTGTTACATTGCTGAACATTGTAATATAATCCCGTTATAATACTTGGTACTTCTGAAAAGATATCCACATTCGAAGGATGTTAATTCTGAATTATCTAAACACCTTCACTGCGGCTGTGAAGTCATCACGCCCTCCACGCCAGTAGCATCAATCAAGCAGCCATTGTTGATTTTTGCTGTTTGACCGGCAGCACACGACGGCACGCTGGCCCATGAACTAATTTCCGGTCCGAAACGAAAGAAAGCAAAACAACCCCGGTACCTTCGAACCGGACCCCGGACCGGACAGGTTTTGACGCGGGAGGTTTCCTCAATGAAAGCAAAAGTGACATCCGAAATAACAGGATCGCCTCCTTCTCCTCCCCTCCTCTCCTCGGTGTACACGAAGGTTTTTGTTTTGGATGGGGAGGGACGCAAAGGCGACAGGTAGGCAAACAGGTCTTTGGCGTGAGCGACATGAGCATGTGTGTTTTGTGTTTGCTGGCTGTGGTTTTGAACCTGTGAAACTGATTGTCCAGTTGTTTGGTGCCGAAGTGAAGAACGGTCGCCGATGACCCGTGCACCGTCGGACGACCCCCGGAGGCTAAACCCCGTGCGGAAGAACACAACACACACAACCCACGAACATCTAACCTGTCCGTCCGTTTTGGAGGTTCGGTCGGTTTTGCGAATGGCCGGGTTGTTGCGTTTGGGGCCGCTCGGAGCAGTTTTGTCGGATCCGGTCGGACCTGTTGTTTGGGGCTGGTGTACGTGCCGGCCAGAAGCATCATCGCTAACGTGGTGGTTGATCGTTCGCGATAGTGGTGATCCGAAATGTATCCTCACGACCTCGGGATTCGGGCGTCCGCTACTGGTGAAATACTGGTTCGTTCGATAATGCGGGCTTGCCTGCCTGTCTCTGTACATTAGGACGGCAAGATAAGATGGCGCGCGGCAAGGTAGATTCTTGGCGATTGCCGTTGCCGTGATGGCAACGTGATGAAAATTCGTCCGAAGGTTACCCCGAAGCGAGCGATCGTGACGCTCCAATATTGCGAATGTGCTACTGCAGGCTGTCAAAAGTGACATGTTGCTCCCGGCGGCTACCGTAACGTTTGTCTACGTTCTCGAGATCACTGATCGGTGATGTGGCGGTAATGGAAATTCATTAAAGCACGCAACGCGCGAAGAGGTGCGGAGCCCGGTTGTCAGAGAATTATTTCGCCGTGCTCCGAAAGACCTCCTCGGACTTGACGCTAAACAAGTCGAACGCTCAAGGTGACATCGGCAAACTTCACGAAGAAACGTAACGCTTAACACACAGCTTTTGGGTCGCCGTTTAAGCGGCTCGATTGCCGTTTTGACCTTTTTTTTTTCGTTCGTTTGATAAAAGTAAAACATAAATTAATCTTCAGCGTCCGTCACAAGCTGCGGCGGACGGTGGTGTGTGACCTCCGGTTTGTGCGGTTGCTGTTGTTTGCAAAAAGGCGCAACACAGCGTCCGCATATATTACGCACCGCGCGGTTGCGTCAATAAGGAAGCACGTAACCGTAACGCCGCACCCGACCCGTGCTGGAAAATGGTGCGACTTTTGGGATTTTTGAATGTCGCTTTTTTCGTAGTGGTTTTTTTGTTGTTTTGTTCGGAGAAGGCCACAGGTGGCGGAAGATGAATAAAACGCTGGATGCTGAATCAGAGAAGCGTCTTAAAAATTCCCCACTATAAAATAATCAAATCCATTCCGGTTCTTCATCCCCCGCCCCCCGCCGAGAGCTAGGGGAGAGGACACCGGTGGAGATTATGCTGATAGTTTGATGATGGCGAATGGGAAGGTAAATTTAAATTGCTAATCGAAGACTCCACTGGCAGCTTCGGCCGTATGCGTGTGTGTGTGTTTTTGGGGATTTGTATGAGACTTCGATACAGGCAAAGAGTTTATTTCGAGTTACCTATATTATTTTTTGTTTCGTTTTTGGGTAAATCAAACCGACGTTGGCTTTTGTCTCTTAGCCAAAACTCATATGAGAATTAATGGGCAATCGGTGGGTCGGTTTGGTGGGTCCGTTTCCAAGCGGAAGATTCGTAAAATTAAATACAACCCGGTCGTAAATTTTATCCCGCGCACCATGTTGTGAGCGTGTGCGGTTCGTTCTCCTTATCAATGTGATGCTTGCGTGAAGCTAAAGGATGAAGCGTCTTGATCGTAATGCCAAAAATAGGGGGAAGGAATAAGGGGAGGAAGGGGGGGGGGGGGGTTGGGGATGCTAAACGAATGTTTTAAAATAATTATTATTCCTTTAGCAGAAAACTTGTTTGAAACGAGCGAAGTGCCTGTGATTTTTGGACAACTTTGTAACCCTATTGGTCCGGTGTATCGATCGCGTGGATTCTATTTTTAGCAACAGTTTTACATATTTATAAATACGAATATTCATTTTACGCCTTTTTAATTATAGAACCTTGAAATGTCCTTGGCGTCCCTTTAGGGCTGCGTGCTCAAGGTTCGTCGCTTGTACGCATCGCATTGAAATCTTTCCCGTTTCCCGCTCGATCATGTTCGATAAGTGAAACCCACAACTTTTTCATTGATTAGATAAATTTTCGCTGCAAACAGCGTGGAAGCAGCGCGACAAATGGACACACGATGATGAATAATGCTTTTGCACGGTGGTATCTCCGGTTGACTATTTGCGCACCGCACACACTACTTCACTACAATATTCATTCACGATCACGGTGCGCAAACACCGTGGTGCGTTGCCTGTGATACGGGCGTGCGGGAAGCTGTTTGTTTGTAATTTCGAATGGGAGAAAAAATGTTGGGTTGGGTTCAATTACCTATGGGTAATATTGTCCGAATGCTTGGGAGAGGAAGATCGAGCGAGCGATGAGCTTTTGGATCGATGGGAAACTCGGATGACTGTTTGATTGCTTAGGTTTACACTCTGTTGGACATGCAATGTGTTGTCTATTGGATTTGATGGATTTGGAGATTTCTTTCTTTTTTAACTATACATTCATTTCACTTTATGTATCATAATCGTCAGTCTTAAATAGTTAAACGAATCCTAAGCATTCTGAAGCATTTTTAAAGAACCTCGTGCAAACATCAAATTAAGAACTTTTGTGTTTGCCAGTTTTATTCCTTTTTTTTGTATAAAATGTAGAAGAAGCTCCCCAAAACCACAAAGTTTCACATGTCACACGTTTTCTACCTTTTTATTCAGCCCTTTAACCCGCTCATAAAATATGTGCTTTACATGATGCGAATTAAGCAAGGGGGATTTCACACAAGCCACACGGAGAAAGATATAAATTCTGGTAACAAAACCGCGCATGACGCAATCCGTCGAGCTGATCTTCAACCCCCCTGACACACCGTGTTCGTATCTTCGTATATGCGCGCGCCCGCGTATGTGTGCTTCGCCATAGAAATGTCAACTCTTCTCTGGGTTGTGTGGCTGTTGTACGTGGTGGCATCGGGCTGACGCTTTCAGATGCTTAGACACGAAAGCAATCTGGCGAAATGTTTGATGAAGCATCGAGATTCATCCGATCGTCGGAGGATCGTCGGAACAAACGAGGGGGTTGGGAGAAGAGCACCGGGGGCTACGTGAACAATGCACAGCCACTGAAGAGGCTTTCGTTTGATTAGATCAATTAGAAGGCTGTGTAAATATTGGCCGTACGTTAATTAGTTTCTTCCTGCTGTTCGTGTTTCCCCTTCATCACGTGGTCGAACCCGGGAGAAGAGGCCAAAAAAACACGACGAATACACGGGTAGCATTTCAAATGGGGTGGGGGTTTTGTTGTTTAATCTTTTACATCTTGATGTTTGAGTGGGTTTTCTGGGAGCGGTTCTTGTGAGGCATTAAAGAAGAAAAAATCACTTCAAAGGTAATTGTCTTTATAACGTCAAATACATCTTAAACGACTGTGATTGAATATTCTTACGAAAATACTAAGATTTTCATATTTTATATAATTGTGTGGAATATTATAACTTAAAAAAATTGTTTAAATATTTTTCAAATTTTTTGATCGATTTTATCTTCCATCCAACTCTCTTAACAAGGCAAGGCTTCTCGGCGTTTTCTCGCCGACTTGAACAGCAGAAGAAAGGAATAACATCGTGCAAATGTGTGTCATTGGATCGCCGCTCGTTAGTGGTGGAGGCGGCGGATGAAAATTTAAATAATTTTCAAATTAAGCAAAACTTTGTTGCATGTGTGTGTGTGTGTGTGTGTGTGTGTGTGTGTGTGTGTGTGTGTGTGTGTGTGTGAGAGAGTGATGTCGCCGGTGGATTTCTTTCTCGCTGTGGAGTATTTTTGACAGGCTTCTTCGTAAGCCGAAATGGCTAGAAGATGCAGTTACGAAAGAGTGTTTGAAATCCAAAAGAAAAACAGGCATTTTACAAGCTTTATTTACTATATTTAGGCTCGTTTTTTAACTTAAGGCAATTTTTGTATTTACTTCTCGATGGAAATAAGGATCTCCACCAATCGATACTTACAAACACAACTACCACGCTTAAAGAGAACCGACCATTACCAAAAAATCCATCCAACTTTTCCAGCCATATTTGTTTGGCTTGATGCTGTATTATTTATAAAATGCACCGGCCGGAAAAATATTCACGAAAGTGTTCAAAGAAAGCTTTTTTGCGCAATTATTGACAGACATTCTTACAGCTGCATTTCACCGAAAAAAAAGCCGCATTAATGGTGCTGCTGCCGGTCAGCCAGCCAGCCTGCCAGCAGAAGGAGACCGGGAGAGAAATAACTACTCCCCATCCCCTGGCTGCACCCAGTCCCGTAAAATGTTGCATCATAATGACCCTGCAAAGTAAAATGGGGGTAGTAGCAACGCATCTCCGAAAGGATGCAGCAGGCAAGGCGGACGAGAAGCGGGCGAGAGCATTAAGAATGTTGCGCCCGGTGCCGGTGATCTTTGCCCGCTGGCACTTCCCTTTTTGATTGCTCTTTTTGATTTTTGAAGTGGGCATGTAATTTTAATAAATTGTTTCACCGCAAACCGCCGCCCGGTCCCGGCGTGTATTATCCTTCTCTACCCAAAACGAAGCTCGGTAGAGGCGCAGACACGCATCACGGACAACCGAAATTTGGTTGTGGGAGAGATCGGCGGTGGTGTGGGTTCGGCGAAGGGACCCGATAACAACGCGTCGATCGCGCGCATCGAGTACTTCGCTTTTCGTTATCCCATTAATCTTCCATTGGCGGCAGGCAAAAGCAGCCTTTTCTTTTACTCCATCCATTCTTTTTGGCTGCGTTCCCCGTTCGGGAGAGGTTTGGCGTAATGTTGAACCGCGGCTTTTTTCGATGGTCTTGCGTGGTGCTTGAGCATTGTAGTATGATGCGGGATTCAAGAGGGGCCAGAGAATAGCGTTTTTTTCGGGCTCGATCACCGACTACGATTGATCGGGACAATCGAGAGAGGGAGAGCGAGGGTACTGCTCGAGTGAAGTGTGCCGGGCAAGGGGATGTAAAAGATGTTAAAGAATGGACAGCGCACACTATCGTTGGCACGCATCGATTGTTGGCAGGCATCCTTTCGTGGCGTTTCGTGGCGATGGCTTATTGGCGTGGCGGGGAAGTATTCTCACACACAATGGATGGGATGCTTCAGAACGACGCGGCAACAACGTCGCCGAAAGCTGGAGAAACAACAAACAAAACGGGCACGATAGCTAGTTAAACACTGCGGGGAAAGTTTCCCGAAAGATCCGAAGCGTTTCGCGGAGAAGCACAACGGAGGAGGTGAGTCGCGCGGCACACTCAAAAGACAACAGGACGTGTCGTGGTTGGGTGACGAAGATTTCACCGTTGCGACATAATTGATTAAATCAATATTATACTTAAGCACCCCTGTACTCGGTATTGTTTTTCGGGGCGGTGTTGTGGCCTGATGACGAGCTATCGTTAATCGATGATCCTGACGTATCAGGCCCGAGGAGGTACGTAATTTTGTACCGTAGTTTTATGGCACCATATGGCAAGGGTTTTCAGCTTAAGGTGGCTTTATATATGATCGAATGCTATAAAATTCGGGTTCTTATACTATCTCACTTAAAAAGAAATGCTTGCAGCAATTAAATCTGCAGCATTTATTTTAATTTCTTCACCAAATTAAACATCCGCTCAGAAGCAGCTAGCAGGCCTTCCTCTACGGTCCCGGGTTCCTTGCAGCAAAACTGCGGCAAGCAAAAATCGCCCCCAAAGAAGCAATCGCTCCCTCGAAGACAAAGGACCGCTTGCTGACCTCATTTCTCGTGAGTTTCTCAGCGAAAACAGTTACCACGTACCAGGGGAGAAGATAATAATAACACGAAGGCAAAACCAAACTACGGCGTGTCCTCGCGCTGGGCCGGAGCGGATGAAGGCGGATGGATCATTAAATCGTTACACCGTCCATCCGCCGGCTCGAGGACTCTCGCGGTGTGTTGCGCCTAGCTTGCTTGCACTCCCCTTGCACGGCAACGAAGGGACCCAAGATGGTCCCATGTATGGTTGAAATTTCTGCACAAAACAATGCATTTTCTTGTGCGCGAGTGTAATTTCGCGGTGTCCTCCCGTCGGCTCCGGCCAGCACTCCGGATGGCCATTTACCCTTTTCGGAGGTTCCGAAATACATTTCTCTTGGTCGTTGCTGTTATCTGCTCCTTTGTTCCATCCTTTACTTTCTCAGTATTCTTCGCGATGTGTGTTGTTTTTTTGTTGTTGCTGTTGCCCTATGTGCCGCAAGCAAAAGGATGTAAAATGCATCTCCCTCGACAGCCGCCGTCCGGGAAGCGATATAAAAGGAACAAAAATGGTGGAGATGGGGAGATGTGTTTTTTTCTTCTCTCGATCTTTTCATTAATGCAACGTGGAGGATGTTGGGGGGGTTGGGGGGAAGGAAAAAGGGAAAACCGACGATTACATCACGCCGTCAGTTTCATTGTGTGGTCGGAGACGGAGTTGGTGGTCAGTCTGGGGTTTTTTTGGTTCGTTTTTGAAGCGGTTTGTTTCGTTTAATGTGTGGTAATAAAATGAACTTTTGTCGAAAAGTTTATTGTTCGTAGTAAACAAAAAAAAAACAAGGATATTTTAGTGTAGGAGAAGGATGCCAAGCTAAAACCCCGAGACAAAGTCTTAAAAATCATAATTGGTTTCGTAGAAGCTGGAAGAATTCTCAATGATGCATTAAAACAATGGAAAGACAAAACTTAGCTTTAAATTCTTACTTTATGGTAGTGTTTTTAAATTGCTTCGGCTAAGAAAACTTCAGCGTAAGCAGCGTTGCGCTTAACACGGTAGGGACTGGGGATCAAATCCCATCCGAATCTCTCCGTATGTAGGACTGCCTAGCCAATAACGGGTAAACTTGGTCAACGAAGCCAGTAAGGACACGCAAAAATCTCTCGAGTAGAAGATCCTAGGAATAAGAAGAAGATTGTTTTGTATGTTGTTAATTTTATAGCATCCATTTTTATGGCAGGCTTCTTTGATGAAATGGCAAACAAAGTTAGTTGATATGGAAACGGCTTCATATAGCAGGGAAATGAAATACCTTTTATTGTAATGTACTCGGATGATATTGTCATAGTAGCCGTTGATATTGTACGCGTCATTTCAGCGCTCGGTTATTTATTGATTGCCTGTTTTTCATATCAGTTTCCGTCCATGGATCATATTATTTCTTTATTGTTTTTTATTTCATTTCTATCTTTCTGTTTCATTTCTTCTTCTTTTGAGTGTTATGTATATGAAAATGCTATGTGCGATACTCTGAGTCATCGATTCCTTCAATTTGCCCTTGTGTTTTTAAGTTTTTGCGGGGCCATTGAGCGTTCACCTGTCTGGACGTCTATCTACCATGATCCTCGTAATAAAACTGAAAAAATCTTAATCAAATAAAGCTATAAATAGCTGCCTGAGAGTTTGTGGAGTTGTAGCACCAAAAGAGGCAGAAAGAATTATTTTCAACTATTTTCTTATTTAGTCAATGGAAATAGTAACAATTTTTTATTGTAAAACAGAACTGCACAATAAATATTGCTAAAACATTATTTTATACAGTATTAACCTTTACTATTCGCTTATGTTCCTCACAAGCAACCGCTCCACACCTTATTTCCTATAACGCCACAAAATGGCCTTGCCTTATTCGATTACTTGCCCTTTTGCCTTGAACCGGCGCTAGAATTTACAGAAAATTACATCTTATTCTTGCATTCTACCCGTCAATTAGGTTCTATCGTTGAATGGAAGCTGCTTCAAAAGAAGCCCAAAAGAAGCGAGAAATTTTACCGACTCACGAAGCCGTGTGATGAATCATCAACACCGTCAATACAAGCGTCTTCGTTACGCGTGAAGAGAAAATGGTCTATCCTAGCAAACATCCCCCCCCTCAAATAATAGAGCAAAAGAAGGGGGGATAAACCTAGTTTTTTGCTCACAATTAATTCTTCAATGTAACGCAAACGAAGCGCTATCGGGGAGAGAGTTATCCTAATTAAAGCGAATTATTCTAATGATCGCAATACCGCGCCACGCTTAAATCGCGTGATCGTACGAAAGCGAACAAAATCCCCGAAAGGCATGAAAGCAATTCCCCGTATTTGGGGGCACGTGAATCAGCCAGCACGTTGTTAATCTTCTGATGTAAGATTTGATGTGTCTGGGCAGACGGGTTTTTTTTTTCTTAGCGACTCGTTCTATTTATCTCTCCTCCACCAAGCTTATTGTTACGGTGATTAAAGTTTCCTTGTTAGCTTAATACCCCGGCAAACGAAACTGTTTGTTCGTTCACAAATTGCAAATCGCACTCGCACTCGATTCAGCATCGTTTTTTTGGCAACACGTCCGGAAAGAAGGTGAGCATCGTGGTTGCGCTACAGAAAATAGAATAATTAAACTCAAACGCGTAAATAACAGCAGTTGTGGTGAATGGTTGATTCATTGGAAAAGAGAATGGATATGCAAGAATGAATGAGGGTGTGTGTGTGTGTGTGTAGCTCAATAATTGGAAGCAGTTGGCGCATTAATTGGTAGCCCCGATTGTTGTGTTACGTGAATGATGGTCCCGGCCACTAATGCCGTCAGAATGTCGAACGGATCGGAGAGTGAATGGCGTGAAAATGGCGCCAAACCCATTCTTCCGTACCTGTTTGGAGCAACCTGTTTGTTCCTGGTTTTCGGTTTCTGTGGCACGTGGTTCGTACGGATTCGCGACGATGCGCCCTCTTGAACACGCAGCGCAACCAGAAAAACCGAAGTGAACTGCCAGAAGGGGTGGTTGGGGAGTGAGTTTTGTTTTGAAATTATCATTTCAAGTTAGACAAGTTTGCTGCCTGTGGTTTGTTTCGCTTTTTTGTTTGTTGTCGGTTGCGCTTGTTACTGTCGTCGTTTTCGCGCGCGCACTCTTAACCACGTGGTCGGCAAGCTTTGCGTACCGAGAGCGCCCTCTAGCGTTCGGTCGTCACAGATTGTCACGATGGGGAAGGCAAACGGGTTTTTGCCGTTAGATGCGACCGGGTGCGTTCTTGCGTGCGTGACACACTAAGCGGGGGCCAGTGTCGCCATCTGGTGGGATTCCGTGGGAACCTGCTGCGCGTTAGCA
Organism: Anopheles stephensi; assembly: GCF_013141755.1. Classification (NCBI taxonomy): domain Eukaryota; kingdom Metazoa; phylum Arthropoda; class Insecta; order Diptera; family Culicidae; genus Anopheles; species Anopheles stephensi. The sequence goes on from NW_023405191.1 coordinate 13,301, forward strand.
GCTGACACGAACTTTCGACTGGTGGTGCGCTTGATTGTTTGCAACTAAAACCGGCCAAACGGGCATGTGAGCGGTCGATTGTGACCGGTCTCGTGCGGCTTCGGGGAATCCGACCATGCTGTGGCCTGGCCACCGGTTCGTGAACCGGCTTGTTGTTTACCGGTCTGTTGCTTTCTTCTGTGCCAGCCGGGAGATTTGAACCGGGCCCTTGAACCGGACTCCGACCGGTCCCACGAAGTTCACGCGCTCGCACACACACAGACCGGTGATCTGCTGGTGGATCTGCTCTGGTGTGCCCTCCCGTCTGATGGAAACCTGTTTTGCTCCAATCGACAGAGTCCTTCGGCAGGGGTGTTCGGTGTGGTACCGAGGTGGTGGTGGGTTTGTTTTGTCTGGTGTCCGGTCGAGCGGGAGGGGGCTGCTGGGGGAACATGTTGAACGGGGTGTTTTGGTTTTGGGCGTTTCTGTGCGCCAAGTGGCGCTGATCGGGGTTTTTTTTTTCGTTGGTGTGGAAGAAACCGTTTGATTGTTTCCGATCCGGGCTGCGGATGCTGGCTCGTTGCTCGTTCCGGTTTGACCGGGCAACCGGGCGTCGATCGCTCAAAAAGGTTGGCCGGGGATTGTCGGATGGTGACTTATGGGGGTTTGTCTTTGCGAGACGCGTTCGCTAGACGTGATGTTGGCGACGGTATGAAGGTTAATATTAGATCATTGAGCATTGAGCTTCGTGTAGGCTTTAGCGAGCCATTTGCAGTAGAATGCGGTATTAGGAATACATTATTGGCAAGGCGATTATAAGTTTGATCCGGAAAGATGAAATTTAAATAAAAATCGCTTTACTCAAAATTGTCCTATGAAAGGATTAACGATATTAAAATATTGGCTATGAAGTAAAATCTTTGTCCTTTTAAAGTCTCAAAATGGACAAGATTATTTTACCCACATAAATTTATACCAAATAAAAAGAAAATAAAGTGTAGGAAAGGAGCATGTCAGAGCATGCAAGGAGGGAAATAAAGTACTTCTCAAAATATTTTCTGTCTCACTTTGAGCTAATTAGATCAGGAAAATTTAATATAACCAAAGAATGTAAATTATATAGAGTAATTTTTTTTTTCATTTTTATCTGCTAATTTTATATCCAGTTTTGTTTTTAGCTTAAAGGTTTTCCAACAGGAAATGTTTATACTCATACTTTTGCTACTTATACTTATTTGCGTTCATAAACAGTATGAACATTTACATAAATCAACCACAAAACCATCGCAAGTAATCCCAAACCCTGGATGATGTTTATCTTTATCATCGATTAGTATGCTAAAGTAAATTTACAACACAGTGGAGTTAAATTAAAGAGATTGATTGTGGGATAAGATTCCAAGGCAAGCGATTTCCCTTCATTGCATATATCGAATTTTAAACCCGCCGGTCATAAATTACTTTGCTCATAAAATGTTTCGAAAAAAAAAATAAAAATAATTGAAAACTAATCTGACATCGAGAGGCACCCTGGTAGGTTGGCTTCCAACCGATGCAGAAAATAAAACATAAAAAAAACCCGAGCAACCCAACGACCGCACTTCGGAAGCCCAACAGGTTGCGATGCATCGGTGAACCGCAGGTCGCCTCCCGACGCTATCGATTACACCGGATTCAAAGCTTCGGGGGAAGGTTTTGCACCGAACAAAGTAGTGTCGAGTGGTACAACCCGGCACTGCAATTCGATCGCGTGGAGGTGTATTTCGAGGATTTCGTTGTGGGTGCCGTGTAGACTGGGTGCACGCCCGCCACAAAGCCCTTCCGTGTGTGTGTGGCTGACGAGGGCGAGGACGTTCATCGGCATCGATCGAGCTCGGTGGCGAGCTAATTAGCCGTGGAAGTCGTTGAGCTGCTGCTGGTGCTGCCGTACTCGAGCGAGTGGGTAAAATGAACTCTCGAGACGAGAAAGGATCATTGTTTCCTTGGAAAACCGATCGTTTCGGTGGAGGACATGTTGCGGTTTTTGGGTCATGTTTTATTCTTATTTGGCTGATTATTTTTCATTTTTCTTTTTGTCGGTAGAATGCAGGAATGGGCGTGTTGTATTTATTTATTTTGTTATATTGTTTCAATAAGGTTATATGTATTTAAAATAACTTCTATTCGAATAAAGGAAGAATAGCACAAGGTTTGAAATTGAACTATAACATACCATGTAAAACGGGTCGTGTTAACACTAATCCAACCACTTAAATGCTTCCAGTCATCATCGATAAAGATGGCGTAATTAACTTTCCGCCGATTTGCATTGCTCAGCATAAAAAGGGCACAACGGCGGTGGTAACTACATTACTCATGCTCAGTATCATCCACCATCTCCCAGATGAGCCAGAAAACTATTGGCAGTCGATGATAGATTGCTCAATTAATGCATGCCCGTTCCTCTGGGCCGGTGTGATCTATCGGTTCGGTGCATCTAAGAGCTTTTTTCCAATTAATATTGGCCCTCGTTGTTCGTGCCGCCGCGATATGAACCGGGCACTGAAGGGGTTAAGTTGGCACGGTGTGTCCTTCCTCTGTATGAAACTGAGCTGTGTTACGATCTTTTTTACATAACCTCCGCTCCCTGTACTGCCATCTAATTGAAACCGTTCGCAAAAAAAGCCCTGGGGTAATTGTTTTACATCGCTAATTACACCGTCCGTCTGTACTTTATGATCGAGCGAGCGAGCGAGCGTGTGGAATGTATGTATTGAAAATCGCACGGAATATTATTACGAGGAATAAAATTGCAATGCAGTGCCCTACGCCGGGCAGTATGACGATTGGGGAGTGGCGATTGATTTGAGCGTTCTAATTCCCTTTTACGATCGTAAACTAATAAAAGGCTTTGGGGTTTGGTTTCGCGACTGTGTGTGTGTGTGTGTGATACGTAAGTTATCAGTGGGCCACTGTTTCCCTTTCGCCCCGGGGGTAAATCTATTGCTACACTGGCTACCGAGAGCGGAAATGAGTTGAACGAGGGTGACGGTTAGTATGTACCGGAGAGTTGAGTAATTTAATCTGAGGCGAAACAAAACGATTTGATTTATGCGTTATGTGGTAAGGTATGGTGATTTCGCTGCGTGGCTGCATATATTAGTTAAGGGATGCATTGAAAAGTAAACAATTTATAATGCAATTCTTGGAACAGGTTTGATTCTCGAGGGAGGATGCAAAGCTGTTGGTATTTAACTATATCATTTTGTGGTATTTATTAATAAGCATGCTTGTTACAAGCTTGTTTTTATCTGTCTTTTAAATGTGCTTAAAATTAATTTATTTAAAATTATGTAAAATTTAATGTTCAACATCTGCTATAGAATGTTGCATAAAGGAAATCGATTTGTCATATTTAATTCAACAGTTGATTTTGGGGGTAACAGACACAATCCTTATAAAATATAGAAAAATCAAATATCCTATGAGTTTGTTTTGAAAGCTAAAGCTTAAAAACAGCTGTGCCGGTCTTCATACGGCAGGACTGAAGATCAAATCCCATTCAAACCGACTTCTCACACGCAGGACTGACATTCCATCTAAGGGTTTTAAAGCAAGTCACAGGAAGCCAGAAAAAGCAGGCTGAGACCTTTCGAGGTTTAAAATAAAATTTCAAGTTAATTTAAAGAAGCAATCAAATTGACTAGAAAGTAGAGCAGAATAATAAACACAAACTGCATAAGACATAGAGATTTTTCGTCTTCGTCTGTAAACATGATCTTTGGTGGTTTTATTTATCTATTTAATTGTTCCATGATTTAATTACCCTTATATCAATAGTCGTCCTTGCGTACGATGAAGGAGACGGTCTGGAAAGGATTTGATATCGGTCATATCATGTTAGCAATCGTCACAATTTGCTACAGAGCCGATCCAAAGAGACATAGAGTGCAGAGAATTTAGAAAAAATCTGAATGAATTAAGATAATACATTTTATACGATTTATGAGAAGAATAAAGATTAAATTAATGTATTCTAACCGTATCACAATGATGATGCTTACCTTCATATTTGATCGATCGTCTAACATAGTTCATTACTGGTGCTGAACCTTGACGAGAATCGACTGACAACCTCTGATGTATTAAAACGAACGTAGCAGCATCAGACCATGAGACTATCCCAGTCAAATTAAGCAACTTTCATGCTACCTACCTTCACGGTTCATCCAATTAGCCCACAGAAAGCTCAAACACACAGCAGAAAAAATATAGCAATTTAACCTCAAACATTTTCGTGTAGCATGGCTTAGGTAACGTAACAATCTACGAACGAAGCGAACACATTGTTCCCGTCCAAATTCTTCCCCAACGGCGTGCCAACAATGTTCAAGATTTCCCGCTCGAAACCGTACGATCGTTCGTTCGTTTAAAATAGTCTTCCGATGCTGGGACTCTACCTTCACGGTATGCCAGCGGCCCGCCTAGTATCGAAGAAGGGAGTAGGTTGTATTTGTAATTGAAAGATTACCGAAGCACGATAACGTTTGCCCAACGCGGTTACGGTTCCTCCAGTTTCGCTGCTTGCAAGTGCACTTTAATCTGGGATGGAAAGAAAAACACAAACACACACAATTTCGACCTCAGGTGGGTGATAAACAAGAGAGAGACAAGAGAGAGAGAGAGAGAGGGAGAGAGAGAGAGAGAGGAACGTTGTTTGGTGTATGTTTTGATAAAATTATGAAAAAAAGGCACCGAAAACATTCAACCATTTACACCATTGCGATCGTTCGATGGCGGTTACATGCTATAAAACACACTGAAGTGGTGTGTGTGTCTGTTTCGCCTTCCCGTCCTGTACCATCTCTAATTGTTGCAGGATAGGAAGATAGGAGCAAGAACCTCCCGGTAGGGGAGGAGGGGGAGGGGGGGAGCCAACCCGGGGCGTTGAGATGGGTCACCGAGGTCGCGCACGGGTGAAGGCGAAGGCGAAACATGGTTGTTCACTTTATAGCTCCGCAATAGTTTGATTGAGTTAAGAGGTTTCGCAATCGTCTTTGGCAACTTGTTTGATTCGGCCCGGCACACGGCACGGACGTGTGGTGGAGGTAATGTTTTGCGCCGGGGATGGGGGGGATCATCGAGTGGTTCGTTCACTTCGCGCGCGCTGTTAATACTGTTAGTTGCATCTCGCCTGCATGACAGCTGCAGCCGGGGCTTTAAAACGCCTGTCTAGCGCTCAAACATTGCGGAGGTTTGGAAATATACTCAAGGTGGCAGGCCTGGAGGCAAACCAACTGGCAACCGTACGGCAATTGCGCCCCAAGTGTATGGGTCGTTGTGCTGTTTGACAAAATCGTAGCCCCCCCCCCCCCCCCCCCCCCCCCCCCCCCGAGGGGTTGCCAACAAGGCAACAAGTTATCCACCGGGCGTGCGGGATTATGCGGGATTAGAGGCCCCCGCTCCTCCATGATACAAACTTGCTTGATTTATTTCCCATTGCATACCAAAAAATGCATTCGGTGTGCTAAGGTGCAGGAGTGGGAGAAGTAGTGTTGGTTGGCATGGCTTACTGTATGCACTCAAGTTTTCAGATGAGATAAAACAATCCGTATTGGCAGTTAGCTAGCGGACGTTGCTTCTTAAATTCTTACCGTTGAGCACAAAACAAACAATGTTTGTTTTTCTCTCTTCTCATAATATCAAACTAAGCTCCCAATGTTCCATTGCCATGCTTCAACCAGTCTGATAAATGTTCATATTTTGAAGTTAATACGGGGGGTTTCATTTAATATGGCAAGCTCTTCAACCCTTATTGTACCAGAAAGGAAGATTGTTTTTCCACAGGTTTTTTTGTGATACTAAATGATTTGGGATAGTTTGCTTTCTTATACTTATTCCTTTTCACTAGAACCTCGGAAGGTCTAGGGCCTGCTATTTCTAGCAGTCTATGACTTGATTTTACCCGTAGTAGGATGGTCAGTCCTACGTACGGGTAGGCAATATGGATGGGATTTGAATCCCGATCCTGCCGTCCTGCGATGCTATGGCCTCTGCCACCGATCTGCCCCTGCTATATCAAGAAGTTTGCTTTATCAAATGAAAAGTTCTCGACGTATCAATTACCTTTAACATTTAATTGAGTCCAACCGAATGTCTTTTTTCGTATTTTTGTATCATTATAAAAAAAACTCGGTTAAAATAAGAGAGCAAGTAATATACAGCGATTTTCAGTTGATAAGGCAATAGCATCCATTTTTATGTCAGGCTTCTTAGATGAAACGGCAAACAAAGCTAGTTAATGTGGATTGATTGATTGATTGATTGAGTGAGTCATAGTACCCGTTGGTATTTTACGTATCTGCACGTACGCTAGGAGGTCGAATACAATATCAATGGCTACTATGACAATATCATCTGAGGACATCACAATAAAAGGTATTGGATTCCCCTGACGTCTGAAGTCGTTTCCATGTCAACTAGCTTTGTTTGCCATTTCATCTAAGAAGCCTGACATAAAAATGGATGCTATTGCCTTATCAACTGAAGAACCCAGTAAATGTGGATTGCAAAACAACCCCCATTCCCTTAATTACCCATTCCCAAACGAATAGATTGATCACACATTTCATGTAATATTCGTTCAATTATTCAATATTTGCGTGTCATAAACGTTTTCTCATGCAAAACACGAATAAAAAAAAACTTTAATTGCCTTTGATGCAGTGAAAAGTCGAAAATGGTACCATTATTCTTCAGGTTTTATAATTTACTGTGCAACACGCCCGAAATTGACATCAATTGAAACGTGAACAAATAAATCTCTCCTGTGTATGTAAAAGTGAGAAATTATTTCCATATTTTTCCAACCAACAGTTTTCGATGATACGTTTCCACAACAGTAAAAAAAAAAACGGTTGTGCATCGATATATCAAGCCAATACGACCCAATCACGGTGCCATATTAAGTTTCTCCTTACCAGCTTTTGCAAACGCCTTCCCTCCCTTCAATTTCATTGATGAGTTGGGCAATATGGTGATTTTACTTGGTGATTTTACTGCTTGGACGGTTTTTGTTGTTGTTGTTGTTGCGTTTATTATCCTTTTGCACGAATTTCATAACTGGCCGACGACAACCAACAGCGGACACTGCGGGGGCTTGTTTTGCGAATTAATTTTAATTAACGCGACCAGCGTACGTCGTCCGATGGGTCGACGTGGACCACGAACGCGCGCCACCACGGGTCATGTTCGCGAGAGTTTGGAAATAAAAATCAATTTGACAGCTTCATCGCGGTGGATTATCGGTGCACGGGGTTTGTGCACGAGATTTAAACAGACCGGACGGCCGCAAAACGGCTCATGCTTGCTGTGAATTTATTTATGCAGAAAGCGAGCGTGTATCCATGAGTGTGCGTCTCACCTCTGCAAGTCGATAATTTCTCTTGCAAAAGTCGCAGCAACGAAAAAAAAGGACGATGAAATTTCGCTACAAAATTAGCACACCGTACCAGAGAGATAACAAAAAGAAGAAAAAAAAATAAACTTTCCTTCTTCAGCCGCACTCTTAGTGGCTTGACGTGTGCGTGGGTTTATAAACGGTGATTCAAATGTCACACGGGTGCACATAAACGGGGCGGAAAGGACCAGCTACTCCAGCGAGGGCGGCGTGTAGGGGGAAAGCGTTAAAACGGACGCGGGAAGGATAAAAACGGTGCCAATTTGGAGAAGGCGGATAGTGATCAGCGATTTGCACCGATCGTGATCGCGATCTCGCGCTAAATGTCGTTGCCGTGTGGGTGGATTAAAAAATTACTACCTTTGCCGAGTGTGCAGGGGGATGATGATGATTATTGTCATTCGAGGGAAGTGTGAAAGGGGAAGAAGAAGGTGGTCGGTGCCCTGTTTCGTTTCCTTTCGGTTCCGTCAATCAAAATCGTTGTCGATCGTCGTCGAACGCCACGCAAGTGTAGAGATTGGTTTGGTGTGGTGCGCGCCTGTGGTGCGTTATTTTATTTTGAACAGGTCACCCTTTGCCGGTACTCGGACTCGGGGAAGGGGGTAGTTGCAAGGTTGTTTTGGTACGAGACACAAAATTTATGGGATCACAGCATCCCAAAATGGACGACAAAGAACCACTCTCACATGTGCCGGTCGCGTACGGTCGGTGCAACGGCGACGGTGGTGGTGAGCGGGGAAAGGATTTACGGCACAAGTGGCGTACAGCTGCCATTAAAGCGTACCAATTTCCGTGCGGCTCTGAGAAGCAGTGCCCGTGTGCGATCAAATTCAGCCAATTTTTGTCGCATGCGGACGTGGTTTTTCTGCGGAAATGAGTTGGTGCGCGTGCTGCTGTCACACCCGTCGTAGTGGCTGGCAAGTGTGTGCCCGGTCGGAAAGTTAATAAATTGTGTGCTGCTGGTCGCGTTGCACATTTGGTATCGCTAGAGGTCGCTCTTGCACTGTGGCATGTGCATGGGACATTTCGATCGTTGAAAGGGGGGCGAGAAAATATTAACGCCGATCATATTAGGTAGTTTATTGTGTTTGTGGATGAAAATTTGCATGTGATGATAGAATTAGTGTACTGAAATATTAACCTAAAAAACTAGGGTTTCGTATTGCTTTTCTAAGGTGGTAATATTTTCGCAGAAACTGTTTTAAACTTAATTGGCGCCCGCAAGGCGATGATTTTATTATACAGTGTGTAACGTAACTATAGGATCACCCTTTTTAATGTGGGTTAGCGTCCTTATAAAAAGCATTTTAGTAGACTATTTAAATTGTACCAAAATACAGTGCTGTACAAAAAATAAGCCGCAATTTAACTTTTCTTCATTTAAATATAAGCTCATGAAAGATAAAAATTCAAAAGGGAAATCTTGTGAAAATGACGTGTTTGATAAATTCAAAAATTATGATTTTTTTTTGTTTTTATAATACTCTGTTTATGATTTTGTTATTGGACTTCTGAGAATCTTGGAATCTCAGATTTTATCGGGGACTTTTAGATTACCTAAGCAAATATGTTTGTACGGTTTTTTACACAAACTGAAAGTCAAAATTAGGCACTGTCATAAGCATTAGATTTTATTGTAGAAAAATGCATTTTTTGAGTATATATACATAAATAACTAAAATATTTCATTTTTTTGAGCAGCTTTAGTTAACGATGCACTAAATATGGAAATAAAATATTTTTAGGCAATCATAACGATACCAATTTATAGAACCTTGACATGCTTTTTACTCAGTTATTCAGCTTTATATAGAAACTTTTTAGAGTTTTAGCATATTTAATTCTCCATATCTCCGCAGAACTGTGACGCGTTTAGCGAATAATTTATAAAAATGCTTCGGAATCATCAACTTCATGCTCGAAAAATCAGACGTTCATATAGTTATGACATGCACTGTACATTACTAAACATTTGTTGATTTTTTTTAGATTTCATATTCTTATTGCTCTTCAACATCTTACTCTCCCATCGTGCATGTGTATGTGGGCCGTCTTATCGCCCAAAACCCTTCCTTTCTGTCCCATCCTTACAAAGTTCGCATGCGGTGCAAGCGACAACAATCAAATTTGTCGTTTGCTGTAAATTCTTTCTCCACCTTTAGCCCGCCTTATTCCGTTTTAACGAACGGCTCAAACCAACAACGATCCACGATACACGAGTATCAGGTTACACCCTGTTGCCCGATGGACCTGCCTCGGACCTTGGTGTTTGAAGAAAAGTTAGCTCTCGCGTGGCTATCCCGCACCGTACCCTCGATCTAACAACACCGTTCCCGTTCCGTGTGGAGGTTTCAGGTGGGGGTTTTTAAGTGCGTTGTTGGTGCCATGTTAGGTGAAACGAAATTGTCCCCGTTCGTACTGGGCGTAAGCGAAACGGCACGGCACAAAAACCGCAAATGCGAAAGGCTTATTTTACGACCCTTGACCCCTTGGGCTGGGGGGAGACCCAAAGATGGTCTCAGTGAATCCACACGATCACCAGCTATCCACACTCGCACCAGGGATGGTTAGCAGAGCAGATTTAGTTTAAGTAAAATTAATTACAGCTTTGATCGATGATCTCCTTAGCAGGTGTTTTGCGAGCAGGCGCGGCGCTGTGCTGTTAGATGCCTTGTTCGATTCCTGCTCAATTATTCTTCCTCATGTTTCGGGGCCGATCCTGCACAGCCATTCCACGGTGCTTATGACGCTGATCGATGGTGTACGCCGTACGCCACCACAGTGCTGCACACATTATGCACTGACCACGGAAACGTAACGTGTAAGCAGCTTAGTGGCGTGAATTTATGGCAAAACATTTCGGTTGCATTAACCTTTCGGGCTCGCGCGCTCGACCGATGTGACATTGCGTCGTGTGATTCCTATTTGCGGATCATATTTTAGCGGATTTCGGTTCGAGCAAAAAAATTAAAACCATTTCTAAATGTATTCGTCCTCAAGAGACGGCGTGCCGCGTAGGGCGCAATTTCAGCAGCGAAATGACCGGCTTTAGCGCAGTTTAATCTATGTCCTTTACCTTTTTAGAAATGATGGTATTTTCGGAAGGCATAATTGTTAATTGCTTCCTTCGCTCGAGGACTCTAATGTCGCGCCGAAAACACACGCCCAGCGATCGTTGGACTGTGTACGATCGGAAACGATTATTCACCTGTCAAACTGGTCACATTCATTCATCGCCGAGGTCGTGATCGTGACGCTCTTTTTACGGACCCGGCGGTTCGAAAATTATTGCATGAGCGAAACGACGTTGTGCAACATCGCAGCCAGTCCCCTTGACTACAATTTGGTGTTTCTATAGCTGACCGACCGGGCAGGGCCCATCATCGCGACCTTTGCTGTGTGCCCGGGACGAAGAAATTGCGCCCTCCGAAAATCTCATCACGCCCTCAGGGTCTTTCGCTCCTTCGCGATCATGTGTGTGTGTGTGTGCTTTGGGGTCATATTAATGTCTCTCATTAGGATTATTGTCTTCTTGACGTAGCCCCTGATGCGGACTACACAACAACGGGACAACGGGGTTCGTTTCATGTCATTTCGTTGAAATCTTTCGTACGAGTGTGTGCGGTCTCGCTGGCATACATGGAATCGAATCTATTCCGTTCGAAATTGGACACTTTTGCTGGCTGTTCACAGGCTGTACCTTTTGCAAAACGGATGTCTCGCGGACTGTTTTCCAATATTTTTGTCTCTCTTTTTTTTTGGGTTCGCTACCCCCCCCCCCCCTCCCCCCCAAAACGTACAAGTGTTTCGCGCTAGCAATCGAGGTGAAGTCGAAGATAAGTGTATTGATTGGCACCTGTGACAGGCCCTGAAAAAAGATGGAGGGGAAAAGGGGTAAGTTTTCTCTTTTCCCTTCCGCCCGGTTCGGTTGAACGGCCGATTTTTCGATCGCGACAACGCACCCATCGCCGGTTGGTTCTGCCCTCGGGCCATTCCATATGCTGGACCCTGGTGGGCCTCGTTTTGGCCGGACGGTGCCGAATATGTGCAAGACGCGGGTACACTGTAGCGAGCCTAATGGGGTCAAGCCATTTGGGGGCGACCTCCTCCAGTGCACATTCGACGTGCCTGGTGGCCGTTAGGGTTGGCTTCGGTGCTGCAAGGCATCCTTTTGTCTGGGTAATGGTTGAGTTATCCGTTTGGGTTGGTAAATAGGAATAGTATTAGGAGTTTTTGTATAAAATGTTTTGATCAGTGACGGAAATAGGCTATCAGCTGAGACCTCAAGTCGTAAACTTTACCACAGATACCATGAATGATCTGCCACAGTGAGAAAAAAAAACTCTTTCGATGGAATGTGACGAATTCGATCAATCGTCGTCGTCTCCATTTGATTTAGTTTAAATTGCTTTAGTCCTCTGCAATCCTCTGTAATATCCCCAAACTAATATAGATGTTTTTCTTTTTTCTTCCAGATCTACTTTCCACAACGATGTAACGCAACACATTTCGAGAATGAACCAGAAAACCCGTCAGCAAAGCAAAAGAACAATAAAAAGTACCATGTAATCAACAGCACCGTCAACAAACCGATCACACAACGTCTTCCGTCCATGCGTCAGTGATTTACAGTCTGTGAAATATCGTGTAACGATTTTAACCTATTGTGCAACCACGAATCTCCATCTAATGATGATGATAGAAATGATAAAACTACAAAGCAATTATATGTAGCACGCCTAGATTCAACCGCTCGAAGCTTGTGCCATACAGCATACATCGATTAAGAAGTGATGGAAGTTTGCTGAAAATTGTTGCATACAAAACTGGATGAATGTTCAACTTTAACCGTACAAATGAATGTGTGCCTAATGTTTGTGATTTTCTGATGGAGCTGCTCATGAAACTTGTATCGTTTTAACCATTGTAAGTATCAGATATTTTTTAAATTAAAAATTGATTAGCTAAAACAACTTTTGATCTGTTAAATAGGGCAATTTTTGGTGCACTTTGCTCTATTTCAATGTAGGAGTGCCGATGCCGGAGTCCTAGCCCTTCGCTGGTATTCGATCGAAAAAAGCAGAATCAGTCCTCAAATTTCCCACAATAACGCTAGTTACAAATTGCCCTGGAATGTTTGTGTGGTCAAGCAGGAATCGCTCCCCGTGCTCCTGCCGGCCACCTAACAGCGCAAATAGATTGAACAATGGTGGAAATAACCGAACAATCACCATTATTTATTATACCCCCGTCTTTTTGCCGAAGGTGTGTCCATAATCCTTTGCCCGTGTTAACGTCCCCCCTCCCCCCGTCCAGAAAGGGCACCGTTTGCGGAGGACCGAACGCAATTCAAATGACACCGGGGCGATGGTGGTGGACCATACAAAGCTCGTAAATCATCGCACGATTGAGCGGTTGAGACGCGAGCGTAAAGTGAGATATTTATACGTTGTCTAACTCACCACCGCACTACGAGCAGTAGCACCGATCGTCATGTGGTTTGCGTTGATTTGCAATTCGCGATTAAACCTCCAGCTATGGGGTTTGGTAGCGTTGAAAATGATAACAAAATTTATAGGCTCAGCATACCACTGTCACAATTGGTTGGCTGTGCGGTGGAGTGAGTACGAGCGGGGAGGGCTGGGAGCAGGGTCAGATCTTCGCACCTTCAAATCCTTTAATCCGTTTTCCCATACCCATTCGCTTGGGCAATTAATTTTTCATACGTGAAAATGCAAAAAAAAACCTCCGATCGATCGTGTGTTGGTGGGTACAGTTCTCGGTCGCATGCATTGGTGAGGCAATAAATCTTACGCGCTCACCTTTCCCGCTGGTGTATGATAAGATCAGAACGAACCCGTTGTCCTCTTGTAGAAGTTAGCGTTGTTGTGCAAATAAATACATCTCTAACATGGTACTAGTATCGGTAGCTAATGTATCTCTTTCTTCCTATTTTTTGGCTTCTTTTCACAGTGTGATCATGACCTGCTGATGTGAATTTTGTGGCAAACAACTAGCAGCATTGTGAAACAAATTGAGTGCCAATCCAACCCGCAGGACTTGGAGTGAACTTTGCGTGCCAAACCGCACCGAAACTCGTGCAATAGAAGTGAGAGAAGGAAGAGCGAGAATGTCTGCATCACCTGAAATGCATCATCAGCACCAGCAACAGCTTCAGCAGGAAGCTAACGGTGCCGCGCCGTTGCAGGGTGAGCTAAAGTCTGCGAGTGCTGAAGGAACACCTCCGCCAGAGCTGGCCACTATGACGACCGTGAGCGTGCTGGATCTGCATAAGGATTATAATGGTGGTGCTGGTGTTAGTCCCGGTGGGGCAGCTACAGGGTCAGTCACGTCACCGCACACCATCGTCCACGATGGTGCCACCGATATGAGTCTTCCGGACGACGGGACGACGGAGAAGGTGTACGACAAGGAGACGAACACTGTGTACGTCTATACGACGGCTGCCGGGGCAGCAGGACATAAGCTAGCTGCGAATGCACATCACCATCAGCTGACTACGATCGTGCACGGTCAGCAGCAGCAACAGCAAATGCACTCACCGGATCAGCTGCATCCGAGCGAACATCACGCTGTCGCCGAACAGAATCTGCTCCATGCTCGACTGATCCAGCAGCAACAGCAGCAACAGTCATCGGACGAGCAACAGCAGCACTTGCAGCGAATGTCCCCGGTCGATCAACATCAGCAGCAACACCATCAGCAGCACCCTCAGGTGCACCCGGACGATGGTAGCATCATCGATGGGCATCGTTTGCTACCGGCAACCATCAATGGTAACGATGCTGGTGATCCACAGCAGCAGCAGCAGCAGCACCATCAGCATCCGCACCTCGGTCGAATGTCACCGGAGGAGCATCAGGGTGGGGTACGGTTGCTCGAGGACAGTCACATACAGCGACTGCTCGGCAATCAGGAAATTATCAGTCGAGACATCATAAACGGTGAGCATCACATCATAACACGCAACGAGAACGGGGAAACGATCCTGACCCGCATTGCCATCTCGACCGCTGACCAGCTGCTGAATCGGATGGATAATAGCATCATCTACACCACGACTAGCGGTGGTGGCGGTGCCGGTGGGGCAGTCGGTGTTGGCCCTCAGGAACAACTACCGACCACGGTGCTACAGTACGAGAAGGACGTGGAGGACAAACATCAGCAGCACCATGGTCATCCACACGCGGCACCCCACACGCATCAACCGCAGACGATCTACACGACGGCGGCCGGTGGACCCGCACCGGACCAGACGCAGACGAAGCAGATCGTGTACACGCTCGGCGGTGGTGAACCGAAGAACGTTATCTATGGTGATCCGAAGGCAGCTATGCCACACTTCGAGGCGGTTCCGGGTGCCGGTGGTGGTGGTGGTGGCGGTGGCGCCGCCAGTGGTCCCGGCGGATCGGGCGAGGAAGATAAACCTCAGATCGACTACGTGTACAACGAGGGCAACAAAACGGTGATCTACACCGACCAGAAGGGGCTGGAAAGTTTGTACGCGAACAATGAGCTCGGGCTGATCGACGGTACGCAGATTGTGGTGCAGGGCAATCTGCAGTACACGCAGCAGCAGGGCCCGGACGGTACGACCGTGTACGTGGTGTCCTCGGATATGAACCCGGAAGATATTAGCGGCCTTCAGCAAAGGTAAGTTTTGTAAGCAACTATATTTCGGCTTTGCTATTTAACGTTTGCAATTTGCACTCTCATCGCTGGGCTGCCGAAACTATGATCGATTGGACATCGATCTTGGCATTTAATTGATTTTGTTTTTGCTCATGGTTGCAAAATTTGATTTTGAAATTGTTCATCGAAATATTTTACTGTAACAAATCAATTTGTTGCCAGTTTTGAACACCGATAACGGTGAACGACTGTTTTACAGTGCGTAGCATGAGTGTAAGATCATTATTTACTTTCAAGGCTTTAACACTTTTTTATCGATTTTGATTGGTAAAGTATAACTTTTAGTGCAAGTAAAAAAGAATGGAATATAAATATCACTAAATGATGCCTATATATTTTTACTTCTTCTTATTACTGGGCACTATAATCTTGTAAGGGCTCGGCGTACCTTCTGTGGCTTGGTTTTACCCGTAGTAAAGTCGGGGTCACATGATGGACCCCGGGATTCAAATCCCATCCAGACCGCCTGCCCGATACGAAGGGCTGACTACTTTGCTACGGGTAAAATCAAGTCACAGAAAGCCAGAAATGGCAGGCCGAGACCTTTCGTGGTTGTAGCGCCACAGAAGAAGAAGAAGAAGCTCCCACATTCCGGGGCTTCAATTGCGGGTAAATAGAAGTCTTTGAATAAAATTTTTATCTTTGACAAACAAGTGCTTGTACAATAACGTCAAGAACTGTAAAAACTATTTTATGATGCTGTTGTTTTGTATCTGTAATGATTAAAAGCTGTGTAACCAATATTTGTTTTAATTCTAAAATAGCCATGTTCACTTGTTCCTGTTTACCTTCTCAGTGGTTTAAATATCAGTGAACTAGTTCACATCAAAACTGACCGAGAATATCGCTGTGTCTCGCGCTGAAGTTTAATTAAAGGAATGTGTGCACTGGAATCAACTTCCACCTGACTTCGCAATTGTAGCAATATCAATTACACATTTTAATGAACATCTGTTACCGCCGTTGCACTGTCGGATCGGGACAAAACCACAGGCACAGGACAAACCAATAAAAAAAAAAAGGAATATTTCCCCACGATCTTGCGATTGCGATAAAACTCACCCATCGGTACGATATTTATGTCATTAAGAGTTAATTGGAACCGCCGTACAGCAAAGCACAAAAAATCGACGAATCGATTCACAATCGACGCTAGAAAAACGCGCTCTCCCTATTTCTTATCTCTTCCCCATTTGATTGATTGTGAATTCATGATCAATTTCTCAGCAAACAAAGCCTGACGCGCACTGTGAGGGCTGCTGGGAGTTTCTTCTTCTTCTTCCTTTTTTTTACTACCGCGCCATGTCAGCCCCGCGAAAACTGGTGAAGAAGAGATTGCGAACTCGAACCGTCCAGTCGGTGGGGGCTGTGAAGGTCTGCGTGGCAATAAAGTGACACCATCGGGTGGTAGTGGCAAGCAATAGGGTTCCGCTACCGAAACCACAATTCACCATTTTGAGCCGGCCTCGGGTGCGGCCATACAAGGCAGCGCAGCCGATCGGGAGTCGTACTGCTCCCTCAAGGATGCAAGACCGTTCGGGTTGCAGCCTATGTGAAAGCCAACCAGAAGCATCAACCCCAGAGCATCCTTGCAGACGACGAATGGGATCGTCGATGGGCAGGGAGGCGAGCAGCACCAGAACGGTTCGCATGGCTTTTTTTTTCGTGTGGTATTGTTGAAGTACACACACACACGCACGCTCGAATGGGTAGGGTGGATGAGGGTGCCAGCCGAGTGGGAGGGAAAACTCCCAAGCACATCAACCACAACTGGCTTGCGAGCATTGACAACGAGATAATGATAATGACACAATCGCAAGACAATCGTTAACGATGTTATACATACATAAATTCCGAATCGGTCCGCGAGGACGATCGGTTGATCTTCATGGTTAGGGGCCGCTGGCTGGCTGGCTGGCTGGCTGGATGCGGCCGGTCTCATTACAAATTCATGCAACGTTTCTCGCATTTACAATCGTCAACGTTCTCATAATAACCGTGCGCTTGTGAATACTAATTCGATGGTAATTTAATTTCGAATAAATTTCGATACGAATTCACCAACCGGCTGAGAGTGGTTGCTGTCGGCCGTACGGGGTAAAGTTCTCGCTCCAACCTCAATGTTGTGCAGCGCGCGCGTCAGTGCTTCCGCTTTTTGCACGTTACATTTTTCATCGAATCATCAAATTGATTCACTTGCGTGCGGTTAGGGTTGTTCGTCATGTTTTACTCCTGTGTTGCTTTTTTTGTCATTCGTTTCATAAGGAAGGCCTTAATTTATATGCCCCAACGTCGTGTTGTCTGCTTGTCTTGTCGTGCTTGTTTTTTTTCGCTTCTCCCATCTCCTTCCCGCATTTCATTTGGAACGTTTGCTGGTGAAGCTGCGGGAAATGATTGTTTCCTCGCTGGATCAGACATTGAAGTCTCTTGTGTGCCTTTTTTGTGTGTGTGTGTTTGTTGCGCTGCATTCCTGCAACCGTTTTCGCGCGGAAGCATCGCTCGGTGATTTAATTTATGAGCATTTGGTTTGCATTCGGTCCGGCATCGCGGACAGATGGTTCATTCGGTACAAATTTTGAGCGCTTTCCTGCACTCGGCGAATGGACGGGACGGATAGGGGCGTGCAATGACAGTTCCCGTGCTGTCAAACTCTTCCGACAGGCTAGGCCTGGTTTGATGAGGTCCCAAGCTGATCGTCAATGGGCCTGCTGGTGGATTGAGTTTTGTGCAGCGAGGTTTTTGGCAATCATGAATGTGAGCCAATGTGCGCCGGTTGTTGGTTTTTGGTCGTTGTTCTTTTTAAGGTTGAAGGCCCCCCCCTCCCCCCTTGCTTGACAACCGAGCAAAAACGGTAGCCGAGAAACGTTGCTATTTTTGATGCATTTCAACGATGATGAAATTGTTTCCATTGCATTCGGATGGTTTGCGGAAGGACACAACAAAAAAACACACCGAATCGAATCATCCTTGCTATTCATGTACGAGATGTTTGCTCGTTGTTTTTGGGACGGTTAAAGTGTCGTTTATAAAATGCAACACAACCATGGTGAGAGGGATGGGGTGTGTAGGATCGGTGAGAATTCTGTTTAACAAGCCAAACGCAAAATTGTGTGGCAGAGGTAACAAAAAAATGCATGGCAAACTGTAAACGACCAACATGTGTTTCATTGAGTCATGCGTTGATCATTGATGTGAAATAAGAAGGAACCTGGCATAAGGGAAACCTGAGGCAATTTGTAATTTGTTAAGTTTACTGAAGCTCAGGACATAAATTTATTTTAATTAATTTTAATTGATAATCTACAACCCTACCATGGTATCGTCTCCCAATCCAGCATCTCAACCTTTACTTAGAGAGTCAATACTAACTTGAATCTCACGTCAGGATTGACGCGCCACAACGCCTGTTGGATGGAGCTTTTATGCCTGATGCTTAGACCCTTGAGCACGTCGATAATATCCTCCAAAACCTCTTAAGAGTTGTCTCGGAGTCTCGGACTGATCCCTCTACAGGCGAAAAGCTTAGATGTATAATGCTTAGAGCCTTGAGCACGTCGATAATATCCTCCAAAACCTCTGAAGAGCTGGGACTTCTACCTCAGACTAAAATCTTCACAGGTGATCAGCCTCGATGTCTAATGGTTAGAGCTTTGAACTCGTCTTTAATGTCCTCGAATACCTCTGAAGAGTTTCATACTTCTTCCTCAGATTGAAACTTCCACAGCTGTGCAGCTCTGGTTTGTTGTTCAGAGTGTGCTATTGATAGGCGCATAGTGATCAAGATCTAGCGGGCCGATGGCAACCGTTGATCAAATCCGATCCAGATCGCCTCCCCGTTTGCTGGACAGACTTTCCAGCTACGGGTAAAATCCAAGTCACAGAAAGCCAGAAATGGCATGGCCGAGACCTCCCAAAGTTGTAGCACCAAAGAAGAGAAAGAAGGTGTTGAATTTGGATAATTAGTATAATTAATTAATTTGCATGAAAATATTTTGAATTGTTATTGCATGAAAAATAAACAACACTTGACAACACTACGAGCAGAGAGTATAAACCAGACGCCAATGTAAGAAAAGTGAACTAGAGTAATTGAATTATGTACAAATCTGACGGTTGAATAAACATTACAAAAGCAACTTCCAAACGCATAACACATATTCAATTATCCGCTCCAGTTTTAGAAATTCCCAAATATCACAAGTTTCCTCCCTTCACGACCGGTGTAATTTATACATTTGGTCCTTCGAACCGGATCGGTGAAAGGAAGCATTACGTGCAGTGAAACTTGCAGCAGGACACTACGTGTTCACAGATTTGGGAATAAACGGCACTACGTACCGTTTATGTACAGTGGTGATTCAAAGTGTGATATTTCTCCGTTTAAACCCGTTGTGTTTTTCATTTCCTTTGGTTGCCCCGCTATCACGGGCAAAGGAGACGTTTGTGAAGTGTTCGTGAAGATTACATCGTGTCACGAACAAGGAACAGAAAAGCGAGTGTGTAGTTCGATCGGAACGCGTAAGAAAACCGACGCCACCCACGCCATTTCAAATTTGGCACCCATAACTGCAACGACACCCATTGCGTTTTCAAATTTGCGCCATTCGAAATTTGGTTTTGCGTACAAGTTGCATCCAAGTTACAGTGAGATTATCCTACGCGCCAAAAATTCAAAGAGAAAATGGCGAAACAATTAAAAGCGTTTCAACTGAAAAAACGCCAAGCTGCCGAGCTAATTAAAACCGTGGAACAGTTCACCAGTGAATATACCGATGATAGAGTGAGTGAAGTATCAGTGTGTCTAGACCAGCTGGAAAGGTATTACGAAGATTTTCTCCAGGCAAGCGCGAAAGTTTCGGAGCTAGATGAGGATGGGGCGGAAACGTATGTGGCGGAACGTTGCGAAATGGACACGCGTTACCGACGCGTGAAGGGTTTCCTTCTACGAAGGCAACCCTCGAACCCGGGTGTGAGTGATTCGGTGTTGATCGCGAATTCAACGATGAATACTACGGGACGATCGAGTGCTGTGAATGTGCGTCTGCCGAAAATCGAATTACCTACGTTTGATGGTGATTCTACCAAGTGGCTTACTTTCCGGGACCGATTTGTAGCTATGATTGATTCTTCCGCGGACATTCCTAACATCATGAAGCTGCAATATCTGCTGTCGTCGTTAAAGGGTGATGCTGGATTGCTCTTCGAGCATACCACCTTAACAGCAGATAATTACGACGTGACGTGGACTGCCTTGCTGAAGCGATACGACAACCCGCGTACGCTTGTTCGCGAGTACTACCGGAAGATTCATCACCTACCGACAGTGAGCCGTGAAAGGGTGGATGAATTGGCGCAGCTCGTGGATGAATTCACGCGGCACGTGAACGGGCTGAAGAAACTCGACGAGCCCGTTGAGTACTGGGATACGCCGCTCGCCAACCTCTTGCTGATGAAACTGGACACGGCGACCATCTTGGCTTGGGAAAACCATTCAGCACAGCACACGAAAGATAAGTACAAGGAGTTAGTAGATTTCCTTCATAGTCGTGTCCGAATCCTTAAGTCAACGCGTGAGTTTTCCCATACTGAACTAAATACGAGAACGGTGGCCGGTAGCAAAAAAATATTCGAACATAGACCAAGGTTGGTGGGTAACACAGCGACGGCAGGAAGAGCAATACCGCATATGTCAGCGCCACAGCCACCACAACCACCGTGCATTTTTGGTTGCACGGAGGCTCACCATTTGCGGGTTTGTCCGGAATTCGCAAATAAGGACGTACCCCAACGGCGGGAAATCGCAACACGAGAACGGCTGTGTTGGAATTGCCTGAATCGTCATCACCAAGTGAGGGATTGCCGCTCGTCGTACCGGTGCACTACGTGCAAGGCACGACACCATTCACTACTACATGTGAATTCAGCGGTGACCATGGCTGCGCAATCCGATGAGGAAATGGTTCTTCTGGAAACGGTCCTTCTCCAGCTCGTGGATGATCACGGCAACACGTATGATGCGCGGGCACTTCTCGATTCGGGATCGATGTGCAATTTCGTTTCCGAAACCATGGCGCAGCGCTTGCTAACACCGTTGTCAAAGGTAGACGTTGCCATATCTGGTATAGGGCAACAGATGCAGCACGTCAAGGGTTCCATTACAGCGGCCGTTCAATCGAAAGGGGCTGACTTCTCTACAACAATGGAATTTCTTGTACTGAAGACTCCGTCGGCAGATCTTCCAACCACACCGATAAACGTAGAGTCGTGGTTCCTCCCGAATATAAAATTGGCTGATCCTACTTTCCACGTCCCCGGAAAGGTAGATGTGGTTATTGGCGGTGATACATTTTGGGAACTACACACTGGAAGGAAGCGGTCACTGGGCGAAGGAAAACCATGGTTGTTGGAGACACCGTTTGGATGGGCGATCTCTGGGAATACTTCCCGTTGTTCTGGGCCCAATTTGCGGTTGTGTCACCTGGCAACCAATGAAGGTGACATTGCAGCTTCGCTACAACGGTTCTGGGAGGCTGAGAGCATTTTAGAAGGCCCTGCGTTGTCTTTGGAAGAAGACCTGTGTGAGAAGTATTATGCTTCCACGACTACGCGAAATGCTCAAGGTCGCTATGTCGTGTCGTTGCCGCGAAATGCCAAACCGGAGAAAGTCCTGGGTTTGTCAAGGGATATAGCAGATCGGCGTTTGTTGGGAGTTGAACGGCGGCTAAAGGCCAATCCTGTAATGGAAAAGGAGTATAAAAGGTTCATGGTAGAATACGAGCAGTTGGGACACATGGTGAAACTCACCGAACCTGTCGACGATAGTGAGCCGCACTGCTACATCCCTCATCATGCCGTGATTAAGGAGTCGAGTTCTTCAACCAAGGTTCGTGTTGTTTTCGATGCATCCTGCAAAACAACATCGGGCTACTCCTTGAACGACACTTTACTCATTGGCCCAACGGTACAAGATGATCTGCTCACAATCATCTTGCGATTCAGGAAGCATTCTGTCGCATTAGTGGCAGACGTGGAGAAGATGTACAGGCAGATCCTGCATTATGATAAAGATCGAAAACTGCTACGCATTCGATATCGGAAACGGTCAACCGAACCAATAGCAACGTATGAGCTACAAACGGTGACCTACGGTACCGCATCAGCTCCGTTCTTGGCCACTCGTACATTGCAACAAATCGCGCATGACAACAAACAGGAGTACCCCAAAGCCGTAGACCCGGTTCTGCATGATTTTTATGTGGATGACTTGCTGACTGGTGCAGCAAGTGTTTCAGAAGCCATCGAGACACGTAAACAGATATCATCGATGTTGGAATCAGCGGGCTTCTCACTAAAGAAATGGGCGTCGAACATACCGGCTGCGCTTGATGGTGTTCCAAGCGCCGATTTGGCCATCAAATCAGTTCTAGACTGGCAAGAAGACCAAGCAGTCTCAACACTGGGCTTGGTTTGGGAACCATCCAACGATATGTTTCGGTTTCGGGTGGATTTGCCAACCCCTGCAGAAGAGCTGACACGATGCCTGGTGTTATCATACACGGCCAGAATCTTCGATCCTCTTGGTCTGTTGGGACCAACGGTGATACTCGCCAAGATGTTCCTGCAACGCCTATGGGGATTGAAGCACGAGGGGAAGACGCTGGACTGGAATCGTCCGCTACCAGCGGAGATTCAGGAAGAGTGGAGGAGGTTCCACTCAACGCTCTATGTGTTACGCGAACTGCGAGTACCTCGATTGGTGGCACATAGCAATCCGGAAAGGCTGCAGCTGCATCTCTTCGCGGATGCATCTCAAGGAGCCTATGGAGCATGTTGTTACGTACGCTCGGATTCGACACGGGGCTCTACGGTTAGATTGCTAGCGGCTAAGTCCAAGGTGGTGTCCCTCTCAAACACACATTCCATCGCCAGATTAGAACTGTGTGCAGCACGGCTAGCAGTACACCTGTTCCAGAAGGTGATTCGAGCACTCAACGTTTCATCGTCGACGGTTATCTGTTGGACAGATTCCATGACCGTCATGCATTGGCTCAAATCATCACCTCGTCGATGGAAGCCGTTCGTCGCCAACAGGGTGGCGCAAATACAAGAGGAGACCCGAATTTCATGCTGGCGTCATGTTCCTGGTAGCGATAACCCGGCGGATGATATATCGCGCGGGTTGAGGCCCGAAGAGTTACTGCAGTGCGAGCGATGGTGGCAGGGGCCACGTTGGTTGTCCTACGGACAGGAAGAGTGGCCGGTGGAACCAGTACTCGCGAAAGAGAACGAGACGGACATCGAGGAGCGGTTAGCGGTGTCCAAAATAGTCATCACCTCTACGACGTGTGACTTTAGCAACATACTTTTCGCACGTTATTCCTCGTACGGCAAGTTGCGAAGGGTTGTTGCTTATTGCTTGCGAATCCTCTCCAACCTCAGGGCGAGCAAGTCAACGTCGATCAACAGCGTCAAGCGGAATACGGACATGAAGACGCTATTGAGTTCCGTTCCACCGCTTACAGCGGCGGAGTTGCAGGATGCGGAACTGAGGTTGTGTCAACGGGCACAACATGATTCGTTTGCGGAGGAGATGGACGACCTGAAACGAGGAAAGCTGGTGAGCGGAAGGTCGAGACTAAAGTGGTTGTCTCCATACCTCGACCCAAAGGGTGTGTTACGCGTCGGTGGCCGGCTTGGTAACGCCAACATACCAGAGTCAACCAAACATCCGATTGTCCTCGCTGCATCACATCGGCTGTCGACACTACTGGTCGAGAACACTCATCATCAAAAGATGCACGCGGGGCCACAATTCATGTTAGCAACAATCCGGCAGAAGTTTTGGTTGATTGGGGGCCGAAACTTAGCAAAGAGCGTGTACCATCGATGCCACACATGCTTTCGGAACAAGCCAACGCTGGTGAAACAGGCGGTAGCTGATTTGCCTAAGTCACGAGTGACACCAACGCGACCGTTTGCCGTCAGCGGCGTCGACTACTGTGGGCCGTTTTTGTTAAAGTCGACCGTCCGCAACCGAAGCCCAACGAAGGCATACATCGCGATATTCGTATGTTTCGCGACAAGGGCAGTCCATATCGAGCTGGTGAGTGATCTCACATCGACTGCTTTCCTATCAGCACTACGTCGCTTTGTCGCGAGACGTGGTAAAGTAGCCGAATTGCATTCGGACAATGCAACGACGTTCAAGGGCGCGGCACACGAGTTGCATCGCATCTATAGGATGCTGAAAATCGATGAGGGTGATAGGAGAGCGATCTTTGATTGGTGCGCAGAGAACGAACTGGTATGGAAGTTTATCCCCCCGCGTGCGCCTCATTTTGGAGGACTTTGGGAAGCGGCAGTTAAGTCCGCTAAAAGGCATCTGTTAAAGACGATAGGAGTTAGAAGTGTGACGCAAGAAAATATGCTTACCCTTCTGGCACAAGTTGAGCTTTGTTTAAATTCGCGTCCATTGATACCAATATCAGATGAGCCAACAGATTTGGAAGCACTAACCCCGGGCCATTTCTTGATAGGGAGTAGCATGCAGGCGGTACCACAAGTAGATCTTAGCAAGATTTCTCCGAACCGTTTGAAGGAGTACCAATTAGTGCAAAGGCAGATGCAAGAGATTTGGGCACGGTGGTACCCAGAATATCTACAGCAGCTACAGGCCAGGGCAAAGCACGCGAACAATACACCGGTGAAGCTAGAAGTGAACCAATTAGTGATCGTGAAAGAAGACAATACCCCACCTGCAGTTTGGCCAAAAGGGCGAATAACAGCTTTGCACCCAGGAAAAGACGGTGTAGTGAGAGTAGTAACTTTACGAGTGGGCACAGGAAAAGAAATTGTTCGAGCCGTCAGCAGAATCGCGTTACTACCCAATCCAATCGAACAGAGAAGTTAGAACGGAAGAAGGATACACGTGGGAAATAGTAAACAACCGTTGTTGACATTTGGGACGTCAAGTCAAGTTTACACGTCGATCACATAGTTTCATGCATTTAAAAGAATTCTCTTTTGGTGGCCGGAATGTTGAATTTGGATAATTAGTATAATTAATTAATTTGCATGAAAATATTTTGAATTGTTATTGCATGAAAAATAAACAACACTTGACAACACTACGAGCAGAGAGTATAAACCAGACGCCAATGTAAGAAAAGTGAACTAGAGTAATTGAATTATGTACAAATCTGACGGTTGAATAAACATTACAAAAGCAACTTCCAAACGCATAACACATATTCAATTATCCGCTCCAGTTTTAGAAATTCCCAAATATCACAAGTTTCCTCCCTTCACGACCGGTGTAATTTATACAGAAGGAGATCGAGATCTAGGACATTCAAATAGTAGGTGTTTGGAAGGGACTATTTTTTATTATCGACACCTTCACATTTTCATTTGCCACCGTAAAACGATCCAGTTTTCCATTGTCGGAATGACACTTTCGGGTTGAATTATGAGCTCACGGTTCACCACACGTGGCCTAACAGTAATGCCCGCTAGAGGTCCACAAAACTGCAGCCCAACAAACGACCAGCAAAGTGTGTGGGAGCCGGACAGTTTTGTTCGCTTTGTTCCGGCCGATTTGACACGGCACGGCTTAGATTGCAACCAAACGAAAGCCTCTACCAACAAAAGCCAATGCATCTCGCGAACGAACACGCGAAGCAAATTGCTTTTCGGTTAACCTTTCGGCGCTAACGGCCAACTAAAGCTCCCGGTGTTTCCCCATGTGCGGAAGCATCATCACAAACGATTTGTAAGCGTGGCTGGTGCTAGTTTCATTTCCCCACGAAAAAAACAAAAAAAACGCCGAGAAGTTTAACTTAATAAATCACCGGAGGACGGCTCATTCGAAGCCACCCGCGCGTCCTGCCAGCGCAGCCTGCCCAAAACAAAGCAGCCGAGTTTGCCAAAGGGAACGTAATTTATGGGCTGAGGAAACATAAATTAGATTTACCACCATTAAAACGTAACCATTACACGAGCCGGTAGTGGTCGGTACGCGATTATGGATCTGGAAATGGACTCCCAAATGCGCATGTTTCGCGCTCGGCTGTTACTAGCGAATTTACGATGCGGTACCGGGGAGTGACAAAATGGCCCGTGGTGGCCTTGTTTGCTGTACTGTTGTGCGGCTGCATTGCAAGTAGATCCATCTTGCATGCTGCTATCTAAACGGTAGAGTTTTACCCGATTCAATTGCAGTTCCGGAGAACCTAGTCGGGTTTAGTGGCGTCCTTTTACATTTGGCGATCGGCTCCCACAGCTTGGGGAGCTTGGGAACGGGGAGCTAGAACTTGGCAGCAATGTGTGTCAACGTGCATGCCTCGGGTTATTCGATAGACATCTATTAGCTAATGTCAATCGTATGCAAGGTTAAGTCCGTCCTGCATAGCTACATTTAATATTCATTCCTTCAACCAAGCAGAGCAATATTAAGAATTCAGTTTTAGTATTGCCGATGACCATACTTCTACAGATTTTGCTTGAAGAATTTATCGACAGCTATCAACGTGTTATATAAACGAATGATTTATCAACATACATCCTCCAGGTTGCACCGGTTACGTCCCATAATTGCGTCGGCATTGCCCGGTCGCTTCGATTTATTGTTATTAGTTTTTACGATTATTTTAATTAGACATTAGCTTCACGTTCGTCTGGTGCGGAGACGTTACCCTGACCAGATCCGAAGGCTGATCGATGATGTGACACGGTGATCACCAAGAGGTGTGTACCTCGGTCTGACGTTTCGTTTCGACATTTGATTGGGAAACGTGTAAACGCTTCAAATCCTTTAAACGAGCTTCATATTAACGGCGTTGATTGGTCTTGTTTAACACGGTTCATTAAACTATTAAAACGCGCAGTACGCCGTTGCACATGCGCACCGTGGAATGCATGTAAGGTGGCATGTAAAAATGCTGGCCAACTCGAAAGAGGGAGTGCACAAAATCTGTTGACCACGGCTCGGCTCGCGCACGCGGATCGCAAAACCAAAACTCTGCACGGCAGATAATTTATTGCGCGGTCACTTGTCGGTTTGCGGTGAAGCGAAAAAAAAAACACCAGGCAAACTGCCGTGGCTTGACCGTACCGGTTGAGAAATCGGTACCGGTGCCAGTGTGCGCCAGAAGCTGCAGGGAAAGAGCTTTCGTTCGGGCCGTATGCCGGGTGCGTGGACAATAATGTTCGTACGCGACGCTAAAGTCCCATTTAGGACATGAAAAATAAATTAAATTTTACCAACCCGAGAGCCCCCCGTGTGTGTGCGAGCTTATGGGCGCCGGTGTCCGGGGCTTGATGGGTGCCACAGTCAGGCGCTCGCGTGATTGGTGGTTTTATGTATCCGGCTGGTCGGTCGGTTGGTTTAGAAGCGCTTAGACGTGGCCGGGAACGCTGGCAGGGCAGGATTATAATGTAATGTGTAAGGTGTAACTTTGTGGCAGCGAGAAAAATATGGTTATGTTGCGTTGTTTCTGTTGCTTAAGAATCGTGTCCAACGAGAGTGTTTGTCCGTTGCATTAAAGACGGGTGTAGAAAAATGTTAGAAGTTTGAATATTGCTTTTTTATAATGAGAGCTATTACAGAATTCGATCGAAAATCTCTCTAACAAATATTTTCAGACATGATTGATAAGAATTCGGTATTCTGAAACTTTGTTGGAGAGTAAACACTTTTATCGACCTCCATCGATTAATTCTCCTACAATCAAAAGGAAAAATGTAAATATTGGCGTTTATCGTTCTGTTATATTGACATTGATGTTTATACAAGAAAGATAGATGAAAGAATTGAGGGTCTAGTTGAATATCGCCTATACTAGATTTTTTAGACCCCAAATGGCAATTGGATTTATGAAGTCAAATGCCTACCATGTTTTTGTAAATGTTTTTTTTTTTGTCACAAAACCTACGGATATCTGTTACTAAAACGATTGTTAAAGTTTAGTGAAATATTAGTCGCTTGCAAATCAATTCCGCAATTAATAACATAAAAAACAACGAATGAAATGTACAAATTCGCCTTAAATATTCTACGAAAGGGACGGCTCGGTGGAAGAGGCGACAATGGCACCGGTCTTCATACTAAAGAACTGGGGTTCAAATCCCTTCCGGACCGTTCCCCCGTATGAGGAGATTGACTATCCAACTGCGTGGTATCACCATTAAGTCTAAAAGCCAGAAATGGCAGGCATGACCTAAGAGTATAAGCGGTCGTTAGACCAAGAAAGAAAAAAATCCTTCATAATAAGTTAGCTTAGTTTTAAATGCTTCAAAATCACTTGGCCACAAATTGCACACATTTTAAAAAACTTTCTAGCAATTTCATCTTCTCTTTTGAGTTTTGTTTCAAATTAAAAAAATATAACACTACTCTAAACAACCATAAGCCACTCTTAGAGTAAAATGTTTGATAATATTTCCCCAACCAGTGAGATCACAGTTTTTTTTATAATGTGAGTTTTTATTTGCTTTTCGGTATGCAAACTACAGCGAACAGCTAGAGGCTAATTTTGGGATGTGATAAAAAAGCACTTTTGTTGATTAGGAAGCCGTTAGAATAAATATCCCTATTGAAGATTTTTTTCTCTAACGTTAGAGTTTGGCATTAGCCCAGATAATAGCTCAGAATGGGTAACTTGTATTATATTCTAAGCAAATTATTCTATTGTAAGTGCTTTGTAAATTAAACATACTTGAATAATAGACAAATAATGAGCTCCTAAAGTACGATAATCGAATCGAATGGCACAGCCCGCTCGGAATATACCTCAGTCACCGAGCTGGTTGTTAATAAAACAAACACGGCCCGCACGGTTTGCAATGACACTCCGCATGGAAGCATCGCTCGCAGGGGAAGTATCAAATAAAAATAATCATGCATTCTTAACGAGCAGCAAGATAAATCGATGCACATTTGTTACTTCCGATTAGTGCCGGGAACTCCATGTTTCGAATGGCCCAGCAAACCCTGGACGATTTGTGTGATGGAGGTGAGGAACAAAAAGGCAGGAGGAAGTAGCGCGAAAAAAAACAACATTACTTGTAATGATTTCGTTTAAGTGGCAACTGAAAGGGGAGGGGGATGCAGCAATTTTCCACCCGTTTTCCAACTCTTACCAAGAGCTGTGTGTGTGTGTGTGGCTAGTTTGTGTTTTGTTTTTCCCACCCTGGTGCAAGCAAGCACTCCGGCTCCTGTCACTTGTGGCCGCCCTTAAGGGATCTATGCCGCAACGGGAATGGTACGAGGGCCCGGTGGCACCTCGGGTTAGGACGATCATTTATCTCCGAATGCAATTGCATTCACACACACACACACACACACACACACACACACACACACCGAATGCAGCTTTTTTGATTTGGTTTGTTAGTGTGCTGCTTCAGCTTACGGGACGTTCGGGAGGTTATCGAGTGCGCTTGGCAGCAGCAGGGTGGTCAGATGAGCGAGCTGTGCATTAAATTGTGTTGATCGATGCTTTCGATTCATCTTTCCAGGGTAGGTTACTGAGCGAGTAAGGTAGTTTGCGAACTGCAGTTAATATATTTGATGGAAGAGGAAGAACACGAAGTATAAGCTGAGACAGCTTGCGAGACCTCTCGCGCAGAGGTCAAAGTGAAAGGATTACATAGCGCTCGAACGCTTTCTATGGTTGTAGAATTTGAGCCGTGGCAAGATAAATGGATAATGTAAATCTATTATCGTGGTGCGTGCTTTTTTCCGTTTCTAAATCGCAATGAGCGCACTTAAGGTTGTTTTTCCCACAGCTGTGCCGGGAGGGGGGTTGTTAGCCGGGTCAGTAATCTAGCCAATCGTTATTATTAATGTTTAGAGCGCTTTATTTATTGCAATCGAAAAATATGAAGCGCTTTACTGCATCAAAGTTTGAAGCGTCATATGAAGTGATTGCTTCCCACATTTTGCATATAAAAAGCCGACCCACCGACCCAACCGGGCCAATCCATCGATTAAAAGATAACGAAGCGGAATGGTTATGGTGGCGTTATTTTACAACCCGGCAGACCTTACAATCATCCCCAATCGACTGCACCACCGAAACCATAGGAAAGCAGGAGCCTCAAATTAACCGCAAAACTTCCATCAATGGAGACCGCATCATCATCATCATCAGCATCATCAAGGCGGGAATCATAATTACACAATCGACGGTGCACGGCGAAATGTGAGATGTGGTGTGCGAGGATTTTATTATCCTTGGGATCCTTTTCGGTTCGGTTTCACCGGCAAACCAGTGTGGTTGATTTGAGGGGCTTTTATTTTTAAGCAATCGTGCTGAAGTTTCGTACCAAAAACATTTCAAAGTCATTCCCGGTTTTTGATTCGTGGTTGACCGCAGGTACTTTGATTCTGCGAACGGTGGAAGCATCGTGCTTATTGTAGTTTTGTATCAAATCGGATAGATATTACTATTAACCACTGGTTGATTGTGTAATTCAATCCTTTAATATCGTTTTGCTATTCGTTTCGTGTTTAATTTCTTTATTATGCTTCGCGAGTGTGGTCATTTGCTAAGGACTCTTCCTGAGGTATTTATTCATTTTGATGCAATTTTTGTTAGGTTTCTCAATGTTTTAATGGATTTTTTTTCTTGGTTGGTTGTATGCATTATACACAATGTAAGAACCCTTTTACCACTAAATTTATTTTATTTATTTTTGCTATATCCTGCATCTATCTGCACCTCATGACTCCCGGAATATAAGTCCTCATTAAAAACAAGCTATAAATAAGTAAACTATTAAAAAATAAGGCTACCAACGCAAGGCAAATAGTACGCATAAATAAATAAAGGGCATAAAAAAGAGCACACACATCGCACTATCGATTAATATCATCGTACATGCCCGCATTGATGGTCCGACTGCTGGACCGAAAACGCCTTAAATGGAGTAAAAGGTCCCTGGGTGCGTTCCTGACTTAACATGAGCTTTGCGAACTCCGATTATCATTTATCGTTTCGGCTCATAAAGACACTTGCCTTCGGGGGAGTGTGTGTGTGATTTTTTTGCTCTCTCTCCCTTTCTGCACGCATATCATGTGTAGGAGCCTCAACAAAAAAACACATAAGTAAATAAACAAGCAAAAAAGTCCTTCTGACCATTCCTTTTTTTGTTGCATAAAAATCAAGCGCTCCTTTTCTCGCTCATTTCCCGTGACGATCTCGCTCTCTCGCTCTCGGCAAAAGTCGATCAAACGCCCGTGACCATCATCATCATCAGCGCGTACGATAACCAAATCGGACGGTGGAAATATGTTGTTAAAAGTTAATTACCAATCGATAACTGTCGCCAGCGGCCCTGCTTGAGCCACGCCACGCCGGTCGAGGAAGACCGTGCAAACCTATAAAGACATTGGTCGATGGGTTGAGAAGCAAAAAAAAAATCACGCAAACTATATACAAAAACAGTGGAAAGGATTTTCGACCGAGAGATCGCGATCTGGTTTCGGTAGCGAGCGGCGGCGACCGTAAGTGATACGATTTCGGCAAACGATACGGATCAAATGAAGGAAAAGTGGTTCCGAAAGGTGGGCAAATAAAGATATGGCTCAACGGGTACGATGATAGTTCTGTGGCCGGTCGTGGCTCTTTAAGGTGTTTTTCGAGACCTGAAGTATGTGGAACACATTTTGCGACTTTTGCGAGCGAGCGAGGGTCGAAAATTTATGGTACCCCTCCGAAACCGTTACTCATTAAAGAAATCGATCCAATCGTAAAGAAATTGAAGCGAGCCGCAATAAATGCTTTATGAAGGCTGCGTTTTTAAGCAGGGAGCCCACTTTGTAAGGACTTGTTGTTGATATTGAGGCGAAAAATGGAGCAGAAAGCAGTACTTTGTTTCGATTAAATTTAAGTAAAATTTTGAGCTATTTTTGATAAGTTTTATAAATGCTTATATTCCTTCCTTTTGTCCAATTGATCAAACGCTCTGCTACAGCCAAGGTAGCTCGGTTTGGATAGGAATTTCGCCCCACTGCGAAATTCCCCACCAGATGTCTTCCATCGCAGCACTTTATTTGACCACCGAGAGGAACATAACAACGAAAAAAAAAAAAAAAAACTTTTGCACCTTCCGGAGTAATTCGTCGGGTCTGGCTGGCTGTTGGTGTTTGAATAATTCATGAGCTTGCATCCATCCAGCATCGATCGAGCGCAATTGTCCATCCGGATCGCATCCCGAGCGTCGACGCAACATCGATGGTCACAAAATGCGTGAATGCAAAATGCGACATTCCCGCTCGGTGCGATTATGGTGCGCTGTTGCATGCATGCCCGCGTATGCAACGGTTTATCTGAGCGAGCGCGCGCGCGCCATACAGCAACCATCCCGCGATGCTGGGTGTGTGTGTGTGTTTTCCTGGAGAAAAACAAGCGGGGCCCGGTGGAAAGTGTTCCGAGATTCCCGCACATTCTGGGAATCACGATGGATAAATTTACCATTCACTATCCCACCCCTCCGGTTGGTAGCGATTTTCAATCGATGCGCGAAAATGGTAATTGACCATCATCGGCGGTGGTGCAATTGCACATCTTGGGACACAAACATAATCGTCAGTTTTGCCAGTTTCGGACTGCCGGTTGGCTTCTCCATTGATGGCGGGCGGAGGGGGAAAAAAAGAGCCGTCCAATTTTGGTCTCCCGTTTCGTTGGTGTGTCTTCCCGCCAGAGTGGACAACAAAAGACTCCCATCGGTCGGTAGGACACGAACCTCGGGGAGGCTCGTTTTGGTGGAGCAGTAGGACATCTGTGCACAAGTGCAGATTATTTCTTCGCTTTACGGGTACGGAAGACACTTTGACACTCAATAACCGGGCTCCGGGACCGATCTCGGTTGATCTGGCGGTGTTTGCCTTTCGCACGGCCAGTCAGCCATTGTTTGCACGGGGTGTTTTTTTCTTTGCTGTGGCGTTTTTGTGTCAGCATTTACGCGGTTGAATAATTTAGACATTATTTATGAAAGCTTACTTAGCGGACGGCGTTTATGGTCGGTATAAATCAAGCGATGATGGTGATGGCGGGATAAATGGATTGTGTTTTTCCCGGCTGCTGTAGGAAAATGATGTTGAAGAAGGTTGTTGAAGACAGATTTTTTTTGTAGGAGAAAATAGAAGTTTAGTAGAGTACTTTTTTAGAAGCAATGTCACAACCAACTTCAAGAACTAGGTTGCTTATCGAAGTCTTCAAAACTGAAAGGCGTTCTGAGCGTTGTGTAAATATGTTGTGTCTTCATGAAGAGATTCTCTATCCCTTCCAGATGAACCCCTTCGAAGGGTCCAGACCCCTTCATCAGTCGAATGGGAACTTTCTTTCCAGAAGGTCAACGTTTCAATTCCACAGCACATCACATCACATATCCTTTGCCAGCATGGCATGACTGATGAGCTCATGGGCCAACCGTATGGGAGCCCATCAAAACATCCTTACCCGTTTTACGGGAAACTCCATTCATTTAGCGCGTAAAGAGATTCCTCAAGATAAATGTTCTCCACCTCATCGCTGTTCGGGACAGATTTTAGCCTCATGTTCAGGAAGGGCCTGAATAATGAAGGGTGGAGAAAAATAATTGCTAACCAAGCGCTCAGCAACCTTTGGCGGTCAAGGTTTTTCGGTCCCCTCGCGCGCGGCCGTCCATCCATTGGTGCAAAAGGCCAACGTTTAATTGAAAACGGGATGGGAGGGCGTCAATGGGTTGCTTCGCGAGAACGATCAAGGTGATGGGCACGAACTTCACATTAGGTTTAGTTTGGCGGAGGGTTCGCCAGGCCTCACGGGTGGATGAGATGCGATTATGATGGAGGTACCGAACGGATACGGTGGGATGGAATCGTTTGACGTGTGGTTTGTATTGAATTATAGGCTAGGGCTTAAGCTTATCTCTTGCCGGGATTTACTGGCCCGGTTCCTGTAGCGTGATAGTGTAGTTAGTTCCGTTTAACAGACGATCTGTTTGATACAAGAATGCTTAACGCTTCAAAGCTTTACTACTTTTGTTTGTGTGCTGTGCTTTTTTATATTACCTCAATAAGAAGGGATTAACTGCTGAACTCGGCCGAGTGGCAATAAAACTGTACCCGTGCACCTGTCTCGAGGGTTTCGATCGTCATCGACCTTCGTTCCGTGAATAAAATCCCGCAAACGCGGGAGATGAATATCGTAATCTGATGATGAAAGTTAATAAATTGTGCCAGAAGCCATAAATGTGTCCGATTATCGGTGGTATCGAGGTCACCGGCGGCACACGATTTTGGGCAGAATTTCATCAGAAAAGCGCAACAGTTCGCTCGGTCAAGATTTGTGTGGTTGATGTCGATCGGTCATAAATTAAGCACACAAATATAGTTAGCTTTCCTTACATCAGATTCAAAACCATTAACTGCACGAACTTGGCAGAACGTAAAGAACGGAACCAAGAAGTAGCGAGAGATATAAAGTACCTGGTGACCACATCAACCATACGATGTAACGACATGCCAACAAAACGCCAACAAAAACACTGGAATTGGTTGTGGTCTTTGCTCTATAGCTGGTGCTGGGCGATGAAATTTGAAACCATCGCAAGCTTTGCTCGATCTCGATTTGCGACGCTCTTTTTTTTTGCCCCATCGGTGCAATCGGTGCTAGGACAGCACACTGCGACAGCACATCCGATGCAAATTCATTGCCCGCCGGCGAGGCCATAAATTTTGAGTGCAACCGATAACACGAACCGACACTGCGTCACGGCACCAGCCGCGGAACCGTTGCTGGGCGCGCATTTTCTTGTGGTGTTGCATTAGAAAGTGATAGGGTTGTTAAGGGGTTGGGCGTGTGTGTGTTTGTATTGCAAAGAAAAGAAGGACAGTCGGAGAATCAGAGTGAGAGGTGAGAGCAAGTGTCCCACACACCCGAACACCATTGGGATATGTGATATACTAATTTGAATATTTAACGAGCGAGACCCATTGCTTCACGGCTTATGATGATGGTCCGATGGCCTAACGAAGAAATAAAGCGATCGATGCGCGGAGGGATGCAACAGAGAGAAAGCCTGCAACCCGTGATAAATTAGATAACATTGAAGATTATCATGTAATGAATGTTGGGGGGAATGTCAAACGGTTCCAAATGACAGTTTTTGTTGATTGCCGAGAGGGGTGTTCCCTTTTTGTTGTTACGATTTATCTCAGCATTAGGCAAATGGTGCTTGTATTTTTTTGCATTGAAGTCTGTGAGCTTTTACTTGCTAATAATTTATGTTTAAAAACATTCCAAATGGAATTGATGAAGGATTGTCAGACAAAAAAAAAAAACGACAAAGCTGGAAATAGGGAAATTGTACATGAATTTTTCGAAAAATGATTATTTCTTTGATAAATTAACAAAAAGCGTAGATCTTAAACAAAAAAGAGCAAAAAACACACAAAACGTACAAAACTTTTGAAAGAGGTGTAACTTGTTAAAAAACATAATAAAAAACCTCATCAATTTTGTGAGAAAAACGGAAAGCTAAATAGAACAGTAGGAATGAGGAATAAACGAGAGAAGAAAAGTAATCCATAGTGGCAAAACATTTGAAAAAACCAACAATACACTACTGATATAAATTAACACCAAAAAAGCTTAAGCAGAAGTAGAACAGATCAATAGAAGGAATGAGAGATTTAAACAATTCTATATTAAACAATCTACTATATTTCAAAAGATAGAATAATCAAAAAAAAGGAGAAGAAAGAAGAAGAAAAAGAAAAGATAAGTAAGATGAAGAAAACGAGACATAAGAATAACAATAAAAGATGAATGATTTTTATAAAATATTTAGGAGAAATTGGGTGTATAATAATTGAGGGTATTAATTTGAAGTTCATCTGTACCACCATCATTAAGTTATTTATCAAAATATATATACCAAGTAACCTTTCCTTTTGCGCATTGAAGCCTCATCCTTGGAAGATTAATTTAATGAACCGCTCTTGGCGTGTGCAAAATTTCATCCAGCATCTCCCCAAAGCTTTCCTAACGGCACGGCGGGGGGTTCGATAAGCTTTTGACATCTTTGTTTAACGGTTCACACCTATAACGTCCTCCCTCGCACCCACGAGGTTATGCCTTGCATCCGGCTTGCAAACCTTTACTTTGTCCCCGGGACGGTGGTGGGTCATCACCATCGCAGGAGGTTGCGCGCAAATGCAGGCGCAAAACATCATCGTCGTGGTGTTGTTTGCCCGAGGTCGTGGGAGTACTGCCAAGGGGGCATCGCGATTCGGTGCGACCTCGTACGCCCAACTGACACCTTCGGTGTTTGTGTGGCTCGGTGTGCGTGTGTCCAGCGGGTTGGGAAAATCCGCGAAGGAAATTAATTACTTGTCCCACTGGGATCATCCGGTGGGCTGGAGTGTCTGAAGATGCAAGCGAGGAATGTTGTGTTGTTGATATCGTTTGTTTCGTTGGAAAAAAAAACAAATCGATTGGCTCGTTTCACAGTATCTGGAACTGATAGAACTGCCACAGAACCGATATTTGTGTTACACGATAATTCGTTGTGATTTATTTGGATGCGAATTTAAATGTCGCTTAGAACGCCACATTGGGGCTTGTGGTTGTGGTCGTCAGATTTATCACCTACCCGATTTTGCTATTATGACAGTTCGGGTAGGTGATCAGTTCAGGCAAAACGAGGATCGCCAATGGTTGTTCGAATTTATTCTGCCCATCGGACAGGTCGTCCGTCCGTTCTCCTCTCCAGGGAGAGCAATTTCAGCGAATGTGCAAATCTAACGGAACCACCATCATCAGTTTAGCATCGAATGGCATTCGACTCGAGTTGGAGTGTTGTACTATGGATGTGGGACCCCTTTTCTCCTGGGGTGACATTCTTGGCCGGTGGAATTGTGGTAGAGCCGATGGCATAACTTTTCACCACATTTCCTCGTCGATCGATCGGTTGATGTACGACGAATGGATAGGTTCGCAATTGTCCCGCGAACGTCCTGCGGGGCAATTGCAGTTAATGTGGAACATAAATCTTTGCCAGCTGGGCAGCAACGGATTTATGCGATTGATGCACACGGTTTGCTGATTGCAATTGAAATCAATCCCTGTTTGCCAGTCATAAACCGTTTAATTGCGGATATTTGTTATACCGTGAATAGAATTTAAAATATTTAAAATATCTCTATTATAGTAAAATTACAGTTAAAAAATAAGCAAATGACCTTAAGAACAGTAAATTGTTTAAAAAAAATAGATATAAAGCAAACACAGGCAAGGTTGGCGCCTGTGAAGTTATTATCGCGTTGTCAGCATTATAATATCCTCGACGCTCGGTGCGCATGCGGGCAGAAAGACACAATAACTAAAAGAAGGCCATTTTGTCTCACCATTCGCGGATCCATTTACTCATCCGCTGTCTCGTCCAATCTTCCACGCGTGTCCTCCCCTTAGAAACTGCTGGTGTACAATTGCCGGTGAATGGATTGTATTATTATCGTCGTTTATGGTGGGCTATCTTGTGTGGTGGGACTTTATGTGACGAAGCCGGGGACAAGGATGCCTGTTTTTTTTGTTGTCACTATTGTTGCCTTTACCACTGCGTGGAGTCTGCACGAGTCATTTTGCATATGGTTTCTCCGTGCGTTCGCGCAAAAAACTCTGTGTGTGGAACGATGTGTCGCAAGGTAACGCCAAGGTTGAGTGTGGCAAAAGGTGACAACTGCTGGCGGCTGCTGGGTTGTTGCTGCATGCAGGAGATGCAGCCAGGGTTATTGTACTTCCGGATTATTGCTTTTCCGGCTTTGTTGGCTATTGGCGAAGCGTACGGAGATGGGGAAGGCCGGTGTGACTGCCAGCAACCTTGGTGCACTTGCTGTTGGCGTTAATAATGGGTCGCAAGTGTTTCTTTTTTGGTTGGGATTGAGAGGATCATAAAGGAAATAGGTTAATAAGTATGGGAAGGAAACGAATCGTCAGTAATTTATACTAATTTTAGAGTAATCCAGACGTCTTAAAACTCACAAAAATGGGACAACGTGAATGATGAATTATGGCACAACAATTCCGAGCCAATAAAAACCGTTTTGGCACTGCCACTTTTTTCTCACACGTCTCAATGACCTTTTTCGACCAGGCGGCTTACCGTTTTTATTTTTCGCCTGGAGGGTTAGGATGAGCTTGTAGTAACGTTTACGGCCAACCCCGTACGAAACATTCTAAAGGTGCAACATTCTCTCCTCAAAGGACCCGGGCAAGCCCTTCCAATGCTAATGTGATCACGATCTCACATCATCCTCCGTTACGTGGAGGTTGTCCGAGGTTCAGCCAAAAAGCAAAAGCAAGGAACCCCCCCCCCCCCAAGCTTCGCTTCTTCTAAACAGCGGGCGTGTAAAGCTGTGTTCTTCGCTTATAAAGGCTTGAACAATGCCAGCCAGCCGGGACATCG
Organism: Anopheles stephensi; assembly: GCF_013141755.1. Taxonomy (NCBI): domain Eukaryota; kingdom Metazoa; phylum Arthropoda; class Insecta; order Diptera; family Culicidae; genus Anopheles; species Anopheles stephensi. Next base: position 51,885 of record NW_023405191.1, read on the forward strand.
ATTGCAGCACGCACGCCTGCACGGCCGATCAGCGTGGAACTGTAGGCATTGGAGTAGCCACGGTGCCAGGCCACGGAAACGTCGACGTCCAGCGCCGAAGATGACCGTGCCGTGTCGTGAGCTAATGTAATAAACCATTCGAAAACAAATAGTATCTCGTTTCCCCTTTCCCCGCAGGCCTGTCCCGCACTGGGGAAGCATCCGGGGCCTCCTACATGCTGGCAAAGTTTTGTGGGGGGGAAAATAAGAAGAAGAAAAAAAAACCGTTGCAATCATGCTCGCATGACATGCAACCGAACCACACGCCGGGCATATACTGCATGTGAACGGCGGATGGCCAGCGGAGGATTCTTCCTGGCTGACACATGATGCTGGTAAAGACACTTCCTGCGGGTTGCATGGGTGGGATGTGGGGAGGGGGGGGGGGGAAGTAGGGGGTGGGGATGGACATGCGAAGATGAGGCCCCCGGTAAGCTTGTTGGCGTAAGTGCGAATAAAATCAAGCGATCTGATGGCCGGGCGCTGTATTTATTAGACGGCTAGAAAGGCGAAAGCCTGGCAGGGTGATGTCAGTGGTGCTAAGCTAGCCCCCCGCTGCGTTTCGGGACACTGCTGTACAGTAAATCGTACCGTCGACAACCATTTTGATAAATCACTCGCTGCTGGCCGTGTGTGTGCTTGTAGAAATGTAGGTTAAGTGAGCATGGTATGAACTCATGACATGTGCTGCAAACTACACGGGACGAGAATGTCCGGCGTAATGTAATGGTTACGGACTCACATTGGGGTTGAGTGAGAAGTAAGGATATTTTACGAGGTATTTGGCAGCTAGCGTTTTTTTTCACGGGGTCAAACAAACGTTGTACAGCTCTCGAATGTTAAATTATTTTAATGTTAAAAGTAGCTGATCTAGGTGTCTAATCCTTCAGTGTGCAAATTTTCAAGAAGAGTTCTAAAGTCTAGGTGAAGTAAATCTGAATGAATATTTGAAGTCTTTTAAGTTCTTATTTTCATTGAATAGACAACCTCAGAATTATCCACGCCGTACAGTCCTAGGCTTGTCGGAAGGTAGAGAGGCCAATAATTTGGACAGCAATCTCACAGGTCTCACCTTGTTTACCATGGGATGTCACCTACCAAGAGGTCTCGCCTATCATGAGACCTTGTAGTTCAAAAAGTCTTCGAAGAACAGGGACAATTTCTTAAAAGGAACCTTATTGTCCGAGGGTCCTAAATGGTTTCTAGTACAGTACAGTACTAGAAATATTGGGAGTTAGAGGAACATTAGCTCTATTTATTGTACCATTTGAAGAGTGCAGACAAAAATAATTTACACAGCTCGCATTCTAGGTAAAGAACAAATCCTTACAATGTATCGCTCTGACAGGCGCTGATACCCGTCAATTACAGTCGCGTTGAAAATGCTGAGCTTGAGATTGAATCACAGCCGCTTAACAATCTGGAACCAACGTACGCATTATGCATTCGACAAGCGCAGTATAGTAAAATAATCTGATAAGCTAATGCAAATGTAAATACCTCCGGCTGGCAGACAGCTATCTCGCCTCGACGTTGGGCTGGTGTCGGCGGGTGGGTAACTTCCTGCCGGAATACGGTGCAGCTCCAAGCTTACCCGACTGTAGCAAATGATGAATAAACTCCCCGTATAGCCGTGTAATCCGATTGGCAATGCGTTGAAGGTTATAAGCCATTCGTATCGTTTCCCGGCCCTCGTACGTACCGCTTCCTACCAATATAAGCTTGTAGCAACAACTTCATAATTGCTAAAAAAAAAACTACAAATTGGGCGGCCAGTTGTAAAAATGTAGTTACAGCTACAAACTTTTAACTAAACTGCAGGCGGCACCGCACGTGTTCCGGGGTTGGGGTGGAATTCAACCTCTTTTGTTTGAAGCCCGTGGTGCCGCCAATCGACCAATGTAACTTTCGGTAACGGATTTATTTGTGGCACCAACACAAACCAACCGGAAAGAGCGGCGGAACCGGTTGCAATTTCTTTTAAGGCTGGAATTTGTTTACGATTGCACTTAGATTGATCCGTGCGGGTTGGTACTGTGCGGGCTGGCTACTTGGCGCCTTGGTCGGCCGATACTATTCAGGATACCAATATTAAGATGTTATGGAAATGATACGAAACGAGTTTAACCGTGTGCGCTACACAATCCAGCACCTAAATCTGTTTTACGGCCTTTATCCGGGTTGGGTGGTGGTGGTGGTGGTGGTGGAGTGGAGTGTTGGGACCAATCCACAGATCCCTGATCGAACGTTTTATTTTACGATCCACTTATGAATAAATCAGATCACAATCGAAAGGTGCAAGATCATAAAAATATGTGGATGTGTGTTCACGCCCGACCGATGCAGAGCGGTGTGGCTAATCAACCAACTACCGTGGCCGATTTTGATCCACGGTTGCTAGCCGGGGGAAAGTGTTGGATGATGGAAAGCGCGTCGAATGTGGTGTGGTGGGAGGTTTGTGTGTGTGTGTTTTGTTAACATATGTAAAATGTGTCCAAACGGGTAACGGTACCATTTTGGGACAGTTTTCTCACGATGATTATGCTTGAAACAAAGATGCAGGGAAAATAACTCAATTAAAACTTTACTTTTTTGCAGACAATTAAATCACTATTTGGAGTATTTAAAATATTTTGTATTAGCTTGTGTTCTCCTTGTTAATAGAAATAATGTCTAAAATTACAGGGGTTTTCAGACGTATTTGTGAGAATAACATTGCATATTGCAGAAGAGCATCAATTTATTTTGAATTACTTGCAAACAGGTGATTCTATATAACCTTCGAGAAAATATGTTACTGGCTTGTGTAAATAATATAAGGAAAAATTTTTACTACATTTTTTCATCAAACTTCAATATTTTTTCAAGTATAGAAACAGCACTAAGGCCAATCTGGACCCTCTGAAATGAAAGAGAAAATTTATTTAGCGAGCCCTGTAATTTTGATTCATTTGATCCTTTAAATCTTATTTTATCTTTTTTTAGGATAAATCTTATTTATTATGTTTCAATTTTGAAATCGATCGCAAATCACATTTGAAAGCTTTATTGAAACTCAAACCAATTTTAATTCAAATGTAGCAGTCGGCACAGTCGTCGAAAGTGACATAAATCAATAAACATATCAAATGCAAAACGAACCATACCAACCCTTCGCAACATTCCGTTGATTGTTTTGCTCTGCTTGTTTGTGTCTGTCTGAGCGCAACGCATTTCGAAAGCTAGCATTTCTTATCGGACGGATGGATTTATGGCCGTCATTCATCTTTCAGCCGCAGCATGGGATCCTTTACGAAATAAATCTTCCCCCGTGCGCTGTCGATCGAGATTTCGAGAAAAAAAAAAACAAACACATCCCTCCAGTCTGCGTGCTGCCTATTGAACGAGCAGACAGGAACGGCTAGAGGTGCATTCCGTTAGGCTGGCGTTGTCATCCGTTCGTCTACGGGGTGCAGAGTTGCGTCTGCTGCGCGCACCTAACGGTGACCACCGGGAATGGTAATTTTTAATCACCACAATCACCAGCCAGCCGCGGCTAGCTTAACCATTGGATTATCTGCGTTATTACGCACGGGCTCCATTTCCCGGGATGCACACTCCGGATGACACTGGCGCAGGTGCATACGAAGGATGAAATTGGGTTACGGCTCGTTTTCCACCATAAACCTCCTTGTTTGCTGTATTGCTGCTTGCGCGATGGCTGTGTTCCGGACGAATCGTAGGTGAAATGAAATCTTAACATCGTTCCGATCTCCGATGTGATTACGATTAGTGCAGCAGCTAGCGATCGCGATCGGGAGGGAGCAAAAACGCTCGGTGGAATAAATTGAGGGCGCACTGGGAGTTTTTTTTCTTTACGACGATTTTTATTTATGGTTATAAAACGTTTATGGAACCGTTCCCATTTCTCTGGGCCGATTGCACTGTCTTCCTTGGGAGGACCAAGATGCGGACGATTTAATCTAACTGATCAGCAAACGATTCTATTCATTCTCGAGGGGCTACGCTCGGTTTGGTTCCGAATGGCCCGATCGGCATTTTCGCCGGCACGGTTCGAAACGGGAGGAAATGCAAATGTTATTTGAACTTTGCCGCGCACCAGGACCGACTTCGCGAACGGACCGTCTAAAGAGAGTGCTGCGCGTACTTGTCGTTGATTTTCCTCGCGCTGCGTGTTCACCTGTGGGCATTGGTTCGCCGGCGGGAAAGATGTGGCCCCGATGAAGGCTTATGGGCAATCAAATTGATATAAATTATAACGATTATTGCGTTCGGCGACAGTTGCTGTTAGCTACTGGGGTCTGCCGGATGGTCTCAGGATTGTCTTAGGCGGCGTTCTGTGCTGTGTGTGAATAAATTGGTCAAGCGCATGGCAGTCACTAGTCTGGTGGAGCACGATGCAAATTGTGAAATTTTATTTATTTTTCCACATGGTACTGCGAATGGCCAATTCTAATTTCATGCTAATTTCTCTCTTCTTCTTTACAGGTAAGCGAAGGATGTAAACTGTGCTCAATCAACCCGAGCAAACGATTCATCTCCAGACCTAGCGTGTGAGTGGTCAAGGCTTTAAGTTTTCACAATCCTTCTAGAATCAATCTGCGCCATCGTTCTCAAATTCCAAAGCGATGCGCATCCACCGACCCAAAAGGTCATCTTCAAGGCCATTACGCCGGCGGAGCGTTATGCTGTTAACTTGTGCGCATCATGAGAACTTCTCCGATGCTTGGCCGTTTTTGTTTAGCTTTTACGAGCCTATTTGCATTTTATAAGTTTGCTCGATAAGCTCGTATGAGATGCTGCTGTTGTTGGGGCCGCATACATTTCCATATTTATTTCGCTCCGACTGATTCGTTTCGAAATTTATGACATTACTACCATCATACTTTATATCACGTCGTATCACGGGGCCGGGGGCAATAAATGAAAATCCTTCCATTCTACCACCATTCTGCATCTGTGCAGAGTGTGAGCCGGTGTGCTCGTTAGAAGCGATGAGCTGCTACGAGAAAAGGAAAGACTTCAATGCGCACACAAGCGGGTAAAGCGCGCACTGTTTTCCCATGACACTCAGCCCGCCAGTCAGCCAGTCTGTCAGTCGGGTGTTCTTAATGGTGAAAACCGATCGATCGGTTGTCTCCTGTCGATCAGCAATTAGTCAGGCACCACCTGCACGGTTACGGTTCGGTCTGTTCGTCACCTGTCTGCCGGTATTCTCAGCACTGTGTCACGACAGTCGCAGCAGCTACAATCATCATCAGGGTGGGGAACCGTGCTGGTAAATAGCATTGACCTTTTAGATGGCGCTCGATGACGAAGCACTTCATTCCCTCGCCTCGAACCCTTCTTCCCTGGCCCTGCTCTTTTTTATGAAAATTAGCAACAAATCACATCATCAACTCAATCCATTCTTCGTCATCGATACGAGCTGTTTAGCAAACAGGATTATTAGCTGCAAACACCGTTCCATTTGCGTTTCATTTGCAACCACAGGCCGGCCAGCAAGGGTTAGAAAATGGTGTAAATAAATAAAACGGCTCAAAACCGATCGGCCAATCGGCGTAGCGCATTGTTGAGCTGTACAACAATGTCACAAATCACCACCGGGATGCAACGGGCAAGCGACCATCCGTACGCTGTCCCTACGCAGACAATTAAAATGTTTGATAAATGTTTGCCATAAAAATATTTTCTTCGCATCGCACTTCGGTTTGTGCAGTAGTGAGCTTGTGCGCGGTGGAGTGGTGCTTAATGTCCACTGCGAGAGAAGGAGCTTAAAGCGGAGCGACATTAGCAGCCAGTGTGAGTTTTTGTGTCCGTTTTGAGATTAAGCAGTAGCTTGTGCCCTCCAGAGCGAGTGGTTCTGACAGGGTGTCCTGTGACCGGGGGTGCGTTATAGATTATCATTCAATCACCTTTGCAGACACGATGATCAACGATGGAACGATGCGATCGAGATTTTTTTCTTCATCCCCAAGCTGATTGATACATTGCCAGTGGGAATGAGCGGGCATGCAATCAATTGCATTCGCTTTGTCAGCATTGAAATCCGTTCTAAACACAACATCACTGACCATAATAGAAAGGCCGAATGGGAGAGATAATCTTTCCCTGTTTTTTTTTTGCTGTGGAATGTTTGAAAATTGCTCCGATAGCTGATCGGGTAATTGAATTCCTTTAGCTGACCGTTTTCGCCTGACCCCCTCCTGGCATGCTATAATTTTCTCATCAATCGGGCGATGACGGCGCATGCCAGGGTGTTGTAACCGTTCGTCAAGAAAGGGGGAAAGGAAATCTACTCATTTTTCCAAACGCGTCCCTGTAGGAAGCAAGCACACATAATGATCCGACTCCTTTTACGGGGTCTCTAGCACGATAACGATTGGGCCGTTGGGTTTGAGGTACATGATTAGCTTTTTCGCCTTCAATAAAACCACCACTTTTGTGGTGGTCTTTATTCCCTTTTTTTTACGCTTACGCGATAGAATACAACTTAACGTTCAAAAGGAACCGAGCGCGTTTCTTTTTTGTTGTTGTAAACACACCTAAATAGCCGAGCTATTTATGATCCTAAGAGAAGGAGAAAAAGCCCCCTTCTATCCCGCCCAGCTAAAGTGATTGATCAAATAATCTGCTAGGCTAGGCGGTGGCCGGTTGAATAAACAGGAGCACTTATTGCACTTATCTTCGGCGTGTTTGGCATGCGACATGCGACTAACGGTCCGTCACGCAACAACGGGAAACGCCACCCGAGCTCACCGATGCTGGCGGGTTTTCTACCACGAGCCAGCAGACCTGCTACTAGCACTGGATTGGGTTTGGATTGGATTGGATTAAAAGCAAGTAATAAATCATGATTAGCGAGTGTATTGTTTTGAGTAGTTTCTATCTATTCGGAACCATTCTTGGCGAGGGCATTTTTTTCTTGCTGCTCCGCTGCGAACAACCACATTCTTGATTGTAGTTAAACAATTTTGTATGTATGTATGTTGCTAATGGGGTTCAAATTCAAAGGGAATTGTATTGATTATCGAACTGTTTTGTATGTATTGTTAAGCTGTTTCAGATTGTGGTTATGTGTTTTGTTTAGATTTTTCTTCTCTTCTTTTAATTGTATGTAATTTTCCCTTTGTTTTTTTTTTGTTTTTTTTTCATACTTTTCCTTTAATTTTTACTTTTTGTTTATCATTTTTTAGTCTTTTTACTGTTTGTTCACAAATTCTTTTTTAGCGTTTGTTCTTTTTATTATATTCTTCTCGTTTCGTTTTGATTCGTTTTAATTATGTTATTCGACAAGCTGTCTTCTTTCTTAGTTTCTTTTCTTTTCTTTTGCATTCTCCCCTGCACGATTGTTCTGTTGTTATTACCACTTGTTCCGTGTCCCATCATCGTGAAGTTGTATAACTAATGGGCCAGCAAACGCTTTGTGAAGCACATAAACACCTGTTAAAATTGCGTTGTCGATTTGTTTTTTAACTCAATGATTCCCAAACTCCCATCCACTTTACACACACACTAACCCTCCATCGTAAGCTAATTACAATAATCCATGCAAATCGGCAATTTGCAAACACGATATCGCCAGTACCGGAGCCCGCCCGTAGGAACGGAAATGAAGGGAATCCGTTCTGTGTGTATGCGTGTGTGTGGTTGTGCTTTGCCGAATACAGCCCTTTTGTGCGATTCCTTTGCGTTCCAGCGTTTCTGGCGCCCTGAAATCTGGATTCCCCTTGGAGAGGGACAGAGAGCGTGATCGTTTCGCTGTTTTGGGCGAGAGGGCTAATGATGCTTGGCAGCAGTAGCAGTCGAAAGCGACCAATTCCCAGCCTATCCCGGCCCTGTTAATAGCCAAGTGACGAGTGTGGTTGTAATGACAAAACCGTCGTCGCGAATCGAAACGCGCGTTCCTCAAACTCCCTCCGGGGTTTAATCATTAGCCGAAGCGATCGGGGGAGAGTGAGCAAAACGGGTTGAAGGAAAATAATGTTACGAAAAAAAAACATATTTATATCCATAGCGGTACGGCGTTCTGGGTCCAATTTTTGCACAAAAAAAAAACGGCTTGCCATTGCCTTAACGCAATTCCATTTCCCGCTCAGCACGGGGCCCCGAGATTCCCGAGACGACGCACCCTGGAATTACGTTTAATTAAAAACCCATTCGAACCTCATTAATAACCGATCGGCAGAGCATTCCCGTGCGAGGATGCGAGCACGGCACCTCGAACTGTGGTCACCGCCGCCACCGACGACGGTCGAAACCGAACCGACCGGCAATTATTTCGGTCCTTCATTTAGGTTTACCGGGACTGTGGACCACTAGGGCGCAAAATTAAGCCACAAATTTTGAATATACTTTCTTATTGCGAGAGCACTTACTTTGTTTTGTCGAATTGAGAGAGAGAGGAGGAAAAATAAAACAAAAACCCGCTTCTTTAGCTGTGGTTTGATAGCCAATTTTAACGAGATTCATGCGCCGGACGTCGCAGCCATGTAGCCGGCGCTACGAAATAAATCATTCCGAAAGCTTCTGACAGTCTGACGGTGACCGTGTCCTGGCGTCCCATGAGTTTCCTTTGGAGCTGTTGTGTAACACTCAACCGGGCCTGACGCTCACTTTTCGAGGGCGATCCGTAGCCGAAGCATCCCTTTTCCTTTCCGTTCGATTTTACCAAAGGTCTCGACCGGGAAGAAGTGATTGTACGTGCGTCGTACCGATCCGGAGAAGAGTCTGTGTGTGTGTGTGTGTGTGTGGATGGAACGTTGTTGGAAATTGTTATTAAAACAAAACCGGCAAAACAGACGTTCACTTTGGAAAGTTCTTAAGAAGGGAACTTGTTACGGGTTACGTTCACCGGCGATCACACTGGTCACCCTTTTTTTAATTGTGTGTGTGTTCAGGTTGATCCAATTAACACTTTCATTATTGGTGAGTGTGAACGCACTTTTCCGAGTATGGTACGTACGATCTTGCGGGCGTGCAGCGGAGATTTTAAGGTTGGGAATGTTTCGACCGCATCTAAAGATGCAGTTAATGTGTTGTGTGAGCAGCCTTGACTGTGCTGTCATAACCTGGCATGACAGGCTCGAGGGTGAGAAATGCATGCTTTGGCCGTTTGCATTTACAAAAACCTTCAAATGTCACTCGAATGTAGGTTGATCGGATGCTTCCAACACCTGCTTAAGTACGTCAAACAGCAGCAGATGAACAGTGATTGATTATCTGGACTCGGACTGGGCAAGGAAAGTGCCTCTGCAGCATCGGTGTTATTGGCTTATTGTGTGAGTCTTTAGTTTGTTTAATTTAAAAAATTGCTGTATGCTTAAATTATTGGTTTAAATTTAATTTTCCAGCTCATTAAACTCTTTCGATCAGTCAGCGCATTTTCTCTGCATGGTTCCGTTCCATAAATGTGTCCCGGTTGCAGACAGCCTCCGCACCAATATAGCTTAGCATGAATATTCATCGTCACATGCTGACCGTTACACGCCTAATTCAGCCACACCGGAGAGAAGGAATTAATTTTCATTGAATCGATCGAGACGCGCCTTAAAATTTGGTGGAAACCCTGGAAACCTTGGAAAAGAAAGCATAATGAAGCGAAGTGTAGCAAACCGATGCTTGAACGCCAAATTAACCAAACCGACAGCTTGCGCCCGAAAATGGGCTCCAAACACACACTCACACACACACACACACACACACACACACACACACAGGAACCCCTCGTATTGATTTGAATGAATGAAGCCCTCGGGATGGGCTGCGGTAGCGCATAGCAATATCGGGTCCCGAGGGAGTACCAGTACGTCTGCTTAGTGCTAATTAAGTCCGATGTTGGCAGGGCTCGATCGATTCTATTTGGCAAGCGTGTTCTGCCGTCGTCCGTCGGTGCAAAAACGGACAAAACGAGCCAAAGCATATTGAGCAGCAAGCAACAACAGCAATGGGGAACCCGGGTATGGCAGTCTGCGAACATGCATGCTGCATTAATTAATCACTTATATGGCGAACGCTTAAATAATATTTAATGTCCTTCGCGACTGCTTTTGCGAGATTTTCGCTCATTATCACCGCAGCTCCCGCGGGTTTGGCGAGAGCAAAGGCAGAAACGCCCGGAGGAAGGTTCGCCTTGCTACCCTTTATCAGCGGACGGTGGATGGCTGGTGAGGTCTATACTGGAGGACGCGGACGGAGTCTCTGTTAAATATTTCTGTGAGCTGTATGCGTGTGCGAAGTGCTCTCAGTCCAGAGACTGAATTCTGTGGGCGATTCGATTGGTATTGGTGGTGTTGGGGGCGAGCAACAGAACGCCAGAACGATTGAGTACGTTGTTAGGCATTTCCCTCACAGGCTGACAGGACAGGGGTTACATCTCTACTTGTCGCTTGATTTTTTCGTTTCCTGCACACTGTCCTGCGCTTGTCTGCAAACGTTTTTGTAACACTTTAGTACGCATGGGGATGCTGCAAAATGCGAATCAAAAACGTAGAGCTTCCGTTGAAACAGGGACGAAAGACTTCAATGCTGTGCGAGTTGAGTGAAGCGACGAACCTCGAGGTGAATTGTTTCTTTCCTCTCTCTCTCTCTCTGTGTTGTATATTTTGACGTAGGTCGTGCCAAAATGAAAGTAGTGAAGCAGAAAATGACACACTAGAATGAAATCAAAGGGAAGCACGCAAGCAATACCTTCTTCGTACCGAGGGATGCGTTGTCCTGCAGAAATTGAAATACATTTGTCAATCTTTGGCCCCAACCGGGCTCGGCGAGCTCTCAAGCATTCTGCTGCACGGTGTTCCTTGCACTACCCTTTTCCCCGTTTTCGCCGTGCGGGAACGCACATCGCCCCATCACTCCGATCGAATGTGTCGGTCTGTGCAGGTGCAAAAACGTGGGTTTTCCGCTGGAAGTCCGTGTTTGGACCAAGAACACACTGCGCAGCTAGGGAAAAAGGAGCAGAAGAGAAGGATGAAAATACCACGTCCAAATTCCGTTGACCGTTACAGTGCACGAGGAAGGGAAAAAAAGGTGGAATAGAAACGTAACAGCATGTAAAAAAATCTTCTTCACATTACAAATAAATCTATGTGGAGGACAAACGTGAGATGAGCAACACAGTAGCAGCAGCAG
>NW_023405192.1:7500-22500 GCF_013141755.1 Anopheles stephensi
TCGTGGATATCGTCCTACGAGTTTTTGTGACCCTTGGGTTCCCGGCAGGTCCCCGTAGGACAACCATCACCAGTTAAGGTGTAGTTGACTTGTCAGGGCACGGTGGTCCCCACAAGTCCCCGATTATTCGGAGATATTGTCCTACGAGTTTTTGTGACCCTTTTGTTCCCCGCAGGTCCCCGTAGGACGACCATCACCAGTTAAGGTGTAGTTGACTTGTCAGGGCACGGTAGTCCCCACAAGTCCCCGATTATTCGTGGATATCGTCCTACGAGTTTTTGTGACCCTTGGGTTCCCGAACTTTGCTACGATGGTTCTGCCTCCAGAGGAGACTTATGAACACTTCGTATCATTTCTTACACCGAACCATGGGATCGCGAGATTGCTCCCGGATCCCTAATCACCTTACATTTTCGTTTCGTTTCCGTACACTACGATGAGCTAATTCAATTTGTTTGTTCGTCTGGCGAACGTTTTATTGCGGAATTACCGCGGTACTTCCAGCCGGGTATGGCTGCCGTACGACCTACAGGATAGATCATCGAACCACTTTTCGTGCATATTGTCCGTCGAGGGTATCACCTCGATACCCCCAACAGACCTTTGGACACTTCCTCACTACTCCTTGGAGCAGCAATCAGGGAACCATATAGTAGGAACAGCCGAATATGGAACTCTTTTCGTACTTTGGACACCTCCTATAACTTGTATGGCGACTTCGGGGACCTTCATTTCGTTCTCAGTTGGTACCCCTATTTCGGTCTTTGGACACCTCGTCTTACCCGTATAACTCACTTTAGGTCCACTTATTTGCCTGATATCTCATCGTGAACCCGTTTTTCGTACACCGTACACACCTAGGAACACCACATATGCGTTTCCCTTTCGATCGTGAAGTTTTCAAATTTTTCGATTTTTGGTCCTAGAAATTCATGAACGGTGGGAGACCAAAATTTTTCATAAAAAAAAAATTTTCACCGTTTGACCATAAAAACCTTCTTTTCGTACATACCCCATCATTTCTTCACGTTTTAGGCCATTTCTGAAATTTTCGCTTCGATAGTGTGTCCCCTATAATACAAAATGAACATTTTGCATCTCCCACAAGTGGCCATTTTTTTCCGCCACTGAAGAACACGACCTCGGGAACTCGGACCTAGGACGTGGCCATGTAAGTCATAGGCAACCCCAACTTTTGCAAAATACTGCTTCTTTTCACTTTTCATGATCTAAGGCGCGTTCCGACGGCGTTTTGAACAAATTTATGAGAAAAAAAATTTTGACCCTCCGACCAAAATTTTTTCGTTCGGGGCCCCATGGCCTATGGCCAGTATGGGAACTCGGGATGCCGATATGACAAAATTTGTCAAAAAATCACTAAAAAGTCGCTATGGCCCATTATTTAGAGCTTGTTGAGACCTTTCTAAAACACCTTGGTTGACCCCTGTCCGATAAGTAGTTTTCGAGATATTCGAGAAAATGTGATTTTTTGGGACTTAGAAAATTTTTGACCCGTACCCTAAGAAAAAGTGATTTTTTCATAGGACAATTTTTTCTTCGCAAATACTGTTTGGTTTCACTTTTCATTATTAGAAACGCGTTCCGAAGCCATTTTCATCAAAATCTCGTGAAAAAAAAATTTCACCCCCGGACCAAAAGTTGGCCGTTCGGTGCCCTATGGCCTATGGCCAGTATGGGAACCAAGGATGCCGATATGCGAAAAAGTGTCAAAAAATCACTTGAAAGTCGCTATGGCTCATTAAATAGAGCTTGTAAAGACCTTTCTAAAACACCTTGGTTGACCCCTGTCCGATACGTAGTTTTCGAGATATTCGAGAATAAGTGATTTTTTGGGACTTAGAAAATTTTTCGACCATGACCTATATGAAAAGTGATTTTTTCATAGGACAATTTTTTCTTCGCAAATACTGTTTGGTTTCACTTTTCATTATTAGAAACGCGTTCCGAAGCCATTTTCATCAAAATCTCGTGAAAAAAAAATTTCACCCCCGGACCAAAAGTTGGCCGTTCGGTGCCCTATGGCCTATGGCCAGTATGGGAACCAAGGATGCCGATATGCGAAAAAGTGTCAAAAAATCACTTGAAAGTCGCTATGGCTCATTAAATAGAGCTAGTAAAGACCTTTCTAAAACACCTTGGTTGACCCCTGTCCGATAAGTAGTTTTCGAGATATTCGAGAATATGTGATTTTTTGGGACTTAGAAAATTTTCGACCATGACATATATGAAAAGTGATTTTTTCATAGGACAATTTTTTCTTCGCAAATACTGTTTGGTTTCACTTTTCATTATTAGAAACGCGTTCCGAAGCCATTTTCATCAAAATCTCGTGAAAAAAAAATTTCACCCCCGGACCAAAAGTTGGCCGTTCGGTGCCCTATGGCCTATGGCCAGTATGGGAACCAAGGATGCCGATATGCGAAAAAGTGTCATAAAATCACTTGAAAGTCGCTATGGCTCATTAAATAGAGCTTGTAAAGACCTTTCTAAAACACCTTGGTTGACCCCTGTCCGACACGTAGTTTTCGAGATATTCGAGAATAAGTGATTTTTTGGGACTTAGAAAATTTTCGACCATGACATATATGAAAAGTGATTTTTTCATAGGACAATTTTTTCTTCGCAAATACTGTTTGGTTTCACTTTTCATTATTAGAAACGCGTTCCGAAGCCATTTTCATCAAAATCTCGTGAAAAAAAAATTTCACCCCCGGACCAAAAGTTGGCCGTTCGGTGCCCTATGGCCTATGGCCAGTATGGGAACCAAGGATGCCGATATGCGAAAAAGTGTCAAAAAATCACTTGAAAGTCGCTATGGCTCATTAAATAGAGCTAGTAAAGACCTTTCTAAAACACCTTGGTTGACCCCTGTCCGATAAGTAGTTTTCGAGATATTCGAGAATAAGTGATTTTTTGGGACTTAGAAAATTTTCGACCATGACATATATGAAAAGTGAATTTTTCATAGGACCAAAAAGTTTGTCCAAATAGGGTTTTGGTCCACTTTTATGGTCAGATAAGTGATCCGATGCTATTTTCATGATCATTAGAGGGATTTCACGCTGTGACCAAAAATTTTCATACTTCATACTTGTCCCCGTGCCGTATATGGGAGGACCGGGGGAAGATGTGTTTGTAAGTCGTGATGTTCAGTGACGGATTTCTGGGACTTAGAAAAAAAATGTGCTCTCAGGCACATTATATGTTCCATACACACATGATTTTCATTCTTCATACTTGTCCCCGTGCCGTATATGGGAGGACCGGGGGAACATGTCTTCGTAAGTCGTGATGTTCAGTGACGGATTTCTGGGACTTAGAAAAAAAATGTGCTCTCAGGCACATTATATGTTTCATACACACATGATTTTCATTCTTCATACTAGTCCCCGTGCCGTACATGGGAGGACCGGGGGAACATGTCTTCGTAAGTCGTGATGTTCAGTGACGGATTTCTGGGACTTAGAAAAAAAATGTGCTCTCAGGCACATTATATGTTCCATACACACATTATTTTCATTCTTCATACTTGTCCCCGTGCCGTATATGGGAGGACCGGGGGAACATGTCTTCGTAAGTCGTGATGTTCAGTGACGGATTTCTGGGACTTAGAAAAAAAATGTGCTCTCAGGCACATTATATGTTCCATACACACATGATTTTCATTCTTCATACTTGTCCCCGTGCCGTATATGGGAGGACCGGGGGAACATGTCTTCGTAAGTCGTGATGTTCAGTGACGGATTTCTGGGACTTAGAAAAAAAATGTGCTCTCAGGCACATTATATGTTCCATACACACATGATTTTCATTCTTCATACTTGTCCCCGTGCCGTATATGGGAGGACCGGGGGAACATGTCTTCGTAAGTCGTGATGTTCAGTGACGGAATTTCTGGGACTTAGAAAAAAAATGTGCTCTCAGGCACATTATATGTTCCATACACACATGATTTTCATTCTTCATACTTGTCCCCGTGCCGTATATGGGAGGACCGGGGGAACATGTCTTCGTAAGTCGTGATGTTCAGTGACGGATTTCTGGGACTTAGAAAAAAAATGTGCTCTCAGGCACATTATATGTTTCATACACACATGATTTTCATTCTTCATACTTGTCCCCGTGCCGTATATGGGAGGACCGGGGGAACATGTCTTCGTAAGTCGTGATGTTCAGTGACGGATTTCTGGGACTTAGAAAAATAAATGTACCCTTAGGCACATTATTTGTATCAATAACTGTATCCCCAGCCTTTCATGGGGAACTTTTCCGTATTTCCGGACTTGTACATTTTTCGGGTTCCACCTCCCGACAATGTATCTCTACTGTGCATTACGTACCTGATAACGCACGGCACCCATTGGATGACTCCACTTAACCATCTTTCGATAATGCCCGTGTTGCAGATATAATCCCAACACCTACCAGGCTTTATATGTACATCGAACGTTACATACGATGCACCCCGTATTCCCGGACTTGTACATTTTTCGGGTTCCACCTCCCGACAATGTATCTCTACTGTGCATTACGTACCTTATAACGCACGGCACCCATTGGGTGACTCCACTTAACCATCTTTCGATAATGCCCGTGTTGCAGATATAATCCCAACACCTACCAGGCTTTATATGTACATCGAACGTTACATACGATGCACCCCGTATTCCCGGACTTGTACATTTTTCGGGTTCCACCTCCCGACAATGTATCTCTACTGTGCATTACGTACCTTATAACGCACGGCACCCATTGGGTGACTCCACTTAACCATCTTTCGATAATGCCCGTGTTGCAGATATAATCCCAACACCTACCAGGCTTTATATGTACATCGAACGTTACATACGATGCACCCCGTATTCCCGGACTTGTACATTTTCGGGTTCCACCTCCCGACAATGTATCTCTACTGTGCATTACGTACCTGATAACGCACGGCACCCATTGGGTGACTCCACTTAACCATCTTTCGATAATGCCCGTGTTGCAGATATAATCCCAACACCTACCAGGCTTTATATGTACATCGAACGTTACATACGATGCACCCCGTATTCCCGGACTTGTACATTTTTCGGGTTCCACCTCCCGACAATGTATCTCTACTGTGCATTACGTACCTTATAACGCACGGCACCCTTTGGGTGACTCCACTTAACCATCTTTCGATAATGCCCGTGTTGCAGATATAATCCCAACACCTACCAGGCTTTATATGTACATCGAACGTTACATACGATGCACCCCGTATTCCCGGACTTGTACATTTTTCGGGTTCCACCTCCCGACAATGTATCTCTACTGTGCATTACGTACCTGATAACGCACGGCACCCATTGGGTGACTCCACTTAACCATCTTTCGATAATGCCCGTGTTGCAGATATAATCCCAACACCTACCAGGCTTTATATGTACATCGAACGTTACATACGATGCACCCCGTATTCCCGGACTTGTACATTTTTCGGGTTCCACCTCCCGACAATGTATCTCTACTGTGCATTACGTACCTTATAACACACGGCACCCTTTGGGTGACTCCACTTAACCATCTTTCGATAATGCCCGTGTTGCAGATATAATCCCAACACCTACCAGGCTTTATATGTACATCGAACGTTACATACGATGCACCCCGTATTCCCGGACTTGTACATTTTTCGGGTTCCACCTCCCGACAATGTATCTCTACTGTGCATTACGTACCTTATAACGCACGGCACCCTTTGGGTGACTCCACTTAACCATCTTTCGATAATGCCCGTGTTGCAGATATAATCCCAACACCTACCAGGCTTTATATGTACATCGAACGTTACATACGATGCACCCCGTATTCCCGGACTTGTACATTTTTCGGGTTCCACCTCCCGACAATGTATCTCTACTGTGCATTACGTACCTGATAACGCACGGCACCCATTGGGTGACTCCACTTAACCATCTTTCGATAATGCCCGTGTTGCAGATATAATCCCAACACCTACCAGGCTTTATATGTACATCGAACGTTACATACGATGCACCCCGTATTCCCGGACTTGTACATTTTTCGGGTTCCACCTCCCGACAATGTATCTCTACTGTGCATTACGTACCTTATAACGCACGGCACCCTTTGGGTGACTCCACTTAACCATCTTTCGATAATGCCCGTGTTGCAGATATAATCCCAACACCTACCAGGCTTTATATGTACATCGAACGTTACATACGATGCACCCCGTATTCCCGGACTTGTACATTTTTCGGGTTCCACCTCCCGACAATGTATCTCTACTGTGCATTACGTACCTGATAACGCACGGCACCCATTGGGTGACTCCACTTAACCATCTTTCGATAATGCCCGTGTTGCAGATATAATCCCAACACCTACCAGGCTTTATATGTACATCGAACGTTACATACGATGCACCCCGTATTCCCGGACTTGTACATTTTTCGGGTTCCACCTCCCGACAATGTATCTCTACTGTGCATTACGTACCTGATAACGCACGGCACCCATTGGGTGACTCCACTTAACCATCTTTCGATAATGCCCGTGTTGCAGATATAATCCCAACACCTACCAGGCTTTATATGTACATCGAACGTTACATACGATGCACCCCGTATTCCCGGACTTGTACATTTTTCGGGTTCCACCTCCCGACAATGTATCTCTACTGTGCATTACGTACCTTATAACGCACGGCACCCATTGGGTGACTCCACTTAACCATCTTTCGATAATGCCCGTGTTGCAGATATAATCCCAACACCTACCAGGCTTTATATGTACATCGAACGTTACATACGATGCACCCCGTATTCCCGGACTTGTACATTTTCGGGTTCCACCTCCCGACAATGTATCTCTACTGTGCATTACGTACCTGATAACGCACGGCACCCATTGGGTGACTCCACTTAACCATCTTTCGATAATGCCCGTGTTGCAGATATAATCCCAACACCTACCAGGCTTTATATGTACATCGAACGTTACATACGATGCACCCCGTATTCCCGGACTTGTACATTTTTCGGGTTCCACCTCCCGACAATGTATCTGTACTGTGCATTACGTACCTTATAACGCACGGCACCCATTGGGTGACTCCACTTAACCATCTTTCGATAATGCCCGTGTTGCAGATATAATCCCAACACCTACCAGGCTTTATATGTACATCGAACGTTACATACGATGCACCCCGTATTCCCGGACTTGTACATTTTTCGGGTTCCACCTCCCGACAATGTATCTCTACTGTGCATTACGTACCTTATAACGCACGGCACCCTTTGGGTGACTCCACTTAACCATCTTTCGATAATGCCCGTGTTGCAGATATAATCCCAACACCTACCAGGCTTTATATGTACATCGAACGTTACATACGATGCACCCCGTATTCCCGGACTTGTACATTTTTCGGGTTCCACCTCCCGACAATGTATCTCTACTGTGCATTACGTACCTTATAACGCACGGCACCCATTGGGTGACTCCACTTAACCATCTTTCGATAATGCCCGTGTTGCAGATATAATCCCAACACCTACCACGCTTTATATGTACATCGAACGTTACATACGATGCACCCCGTATTCCCGGACTTGTACATTTTGCGGGTTCCACCTCCCGACAATGTATCTCTACTGTGCATTACGTACCTTATAACGCACGGCACCCATTGGGTGACTCCACTTAACCATCTTTCGATAATGCCCGTGTTGCAGATATAATCCCAACACCTACCAGGCTTTATATGTACATCGAACGTTACATACGATGCACCCCGTATTCCCGGACTTGTACATTTTCTTGTACATACTACCGGGCCAGGACGTGCCTTGCGTCCACCATAACACCACCAGGCGTAGGTCGCCTGAGAGGATCGATGCGAACGCATCTCTACAACTTGAAACTCCTAGCCTGAAGTCCCGTCGTTTGCGGGCGGTCGGTGGGCATCGAAACTAGTCAAGTCCACGGTCGGCGAGGTCGGCGGCCACCGGCGTTCCCTATGGTCAGGTACTAACACGTGCAGTGCGACCCCGCGCGATGCGGCCCAGTCTATGAAGCGGGGATGAGGCGCCAGGCTGCAGAGGCAGTTCCAGCGGATCTCGGAGGGTTGTTAGGCCCGCTAGCTTCCGATTGCCCATTAGGTTTTGAAGCGCTATCAGCTCGGATTGGTTACGACCTTAGAGGCGTTCAGGCATAATCCAGCGGACGTAGCGTCATACCAAAGTCCGGTCGAACTAGTATTGAGCCAGTGGTCCGTACCTGTGGTTCCTCTCGTACTGCACAGGAGTTCCGTTACGATAGCACGTATTAGCACACACCAGTAGGGTAAAACTAACCTGTCTCACGACGGTCTAAACCCAGCTCACGTTCCCTTGAAAGGGTGAACAATCCTACGCTTGGGGAATTTTGCTTCACAATGATAGGAAGAGCCGACATCGAAGGATCAAAAAGTCACGTCGCTATGAACGCTTGGCGACCACAAGCCAGTTATCCCTGTAGTGGCGATCGAGCAGCCGAACAGTGCAGACGCATCCACGCTGTGCTCCGCGAGGGAAAAGTGAAGTGGTGAAAACTCGGGAAATTCGGTAGTTAGGACAGTGGATTTTTGTGTCCGGCCCCCGATTGCCATCCTGAACCCCCCCTCCGAATTTTTCCGGAAAATTCGGAAAACTGGGGGAGTTTTTCGGGGAACGGTTTTCCGGGAATAACTCGCGTATTAGTGGACCGATTTGTTTAAGTGACGTATCAAAAGAAGCGCGCTATTGAGACGCACCAAACAGTGAAGACAGAACTAACGATTTCATGGAGTACGCCATTTTGTGGACGTTTAAAGTGCAAAACTTTGAGTGATTATAACTCTCAAACTATAAGTGCTGGCAGAGAGCTGCCATATAGTGGTTTGTGCGTTTTCCGGAGGCGAACAAGCTGTGAAAATTCCAGGCGGATCCGTGGAAAACTCGCGGAGTTATAGGCGGGGGAAATTTCCACCCAAAAAAGCACGCGGTTTTCGGTGTCGCGAAAATGGCGGCGTGTGTGTGAAATTTTGGCGTCGGTTAAAAGTGAGGTTGGAATTTCAAAATCTTCCGGACGGAACACCCGGCACCCGGCGTTCGAACGGGTTGTCCGCCCTGATTTCCTGGAGTTCCCGGCGGGCCTTTTCTGCCCCCCCTTGGTGTACCAGGTGGTCAGTCCACCGATCCAGGCGTGCGACCCCTCCATCGACGCGTCTCGAAGAGGGGAGTTCGGAAGTGGCCACCCCGCCCCCCCACCACCCACCACCAGCCCCCCAGAGCGGATAAACCCCCCCCGGAGACGGTTTTTCCGAGTTTTCCCGGGGAAGGAGGGGAGATAGACGATCGGGGTCTTCGGACGGATTGTTCGGGCGGGTGCCCCCCACCCACCCCCGCAAAAACCCAACCAGTTTTCCACCACCAGGGGGCGTTCCAGCCGGAAAAGTGTGCAGCAGAAGAGTTTTCCGGGCGTAGCGGGAAAACCAGGCGTCTCCCGATAGGGGTTTGTTCGGGGAGGGGTGTCCGTTTACCTCGAAGAATACCCCCCCGCAAGGGTTTTCCCCCACCCCCCCTGGAAAATAGCGTTTTTCCGGGCCCCCCCCGTCGCCGAATCATACGCCGCACCCCACCGAGTGGGGTATCGATCGACGCGGCTTGCAGAGAGGAAGCATCTGAACATCATCCCGCCCCCCTACCTCCACCCACCACCCCCCCAGAGCGGAAAAACCGCGTCTAAAACGGTTTTTTCTGTTTTTCTGGCAGAAGGAGGGGGAAACGAGCGTCGGGTTCTTCGGCAAGGTTGTGGACAACACCATCACACGCCAAATCGCCGTTGGGTCCGAGACGATTGGACGTCATTTGGGGGAGTTACGCCCGGAAAAGCGTTTTTTGGGTTTTCCCAATTTTCCGACCGCACCCCCCAACGCGACCCCTCTTTCGACGCAGCCTGAGACGAGGATTGCGGGGAACACCATCCCGCCCCCCTACCTCCACCCACCACCCCCCCAGAGCGGAAAAACCGCGTCTTAAACGGTTTTTTCTGTTTTTCTGGCAGAAGGAGGGGGACACGAGCGTCGAGTTCTTCGGCAAGGTTGTGCACAACATCATTACACACCAAATCGCCGTTGGGTCCGAGACGACTGGACGTCATTTGGGGGAGTTACGCCCGGAAAAGCGTTTTTTTGGGTTTTCCCAATTTTCCGACCGCACCCCCCAACGCGACCCCTCTTTCGACGCAGCCTGAGACGAGGATGGCGGGGAACACCATCCCGCCCCCCTACCTCCACCCACCACCCCCCCAGAGCGGAAAAACCGCGTCTAAAACGGTTTTTTCTGTTTTTCTGGCAGAAGGAGGGGGAAACGAGCGTCGGGTTCTTCGGCAAGGTTGTGCACAACATCATTACACACCAAATCGCCGTTGGGTCCGAGACGATTGGACGTCATTTGGGGGAGTTACGCCCGGAAAAGCGTTTTCTGGGTTTTCCCAATTTTCCGACCGCACCCCCCAACGCGACCCCTCTATCGACGCAGCCTGAGACGAGGATTGCGGGGAACACCATCCCGCCCCCCTACTTCCACCTACCACCCCCCCAGAGCGGAAAAACCACGTCTGAAACGGTTTTTCCTGTTTTTCTGGAAGAAGGAGGGGGAAACGAGCGTCGAGTTCTTCTGGAAGATTGTGCACAACATCATCACACACCAAATCGCCGTTGGGTTCGAGACAATTGGAAGCCATTTGGGGGAGTTACGCTCGGAAAAACGTGTTTTGGGTTCTCCATTATTGCGGCAGAAACCCTCACCACCAGAGGGCGTCGGAGTGAGGTATGAGCAGATTACTGCGTCCTCGGACGGTGTCCGTGGACACTACCATGATGGAGGGCGCGAAAAAACTCACCGCTGAGCCGAAAGTGTTGCTTACTCGCAGCAGCACAGCATCGAGCAGTACGACGAAGGCGACGAAGGCGACTTCCAGCAACAAGCCAGCTCCTGAGGCTCCTGAGGCGGCGCCTGTTATGGCGTCGTTGGCATCGCTGGAGAACACGCTCGCGATAATGTCCGATGAGCTTATAAGCACTCGGTTGTTGCTGCAGGCAAATCTGGATGAGCGCAAGGGGCTTCTTGACATGATCAAGGACCTTCAACGGGCGAAGGAGGAAGCTGACAGCCGGCACTGGAAGGAAGTGCAAGCACTGCGGGAGGAAATTCGCGAGATGGCTGAGCTTATCCGGAAGCTTGCAGCCAAACAAGATGCCTCTCCAGACGCGCCACTACAACCAGTTGCACAGCGCAGCCAGGCGGCCACCGGGTCGCAGCAGCAGCAGCAGGCGAAGCAGCAACAGCAGCAGGCGAAACAGCAACAGCAGCAGCAGCAGAAGCAGCGGCAGCAGCAGCAGCAGCAGCAGCAGCAGCAGAAGCAGCAGCAGAAGCAGCAGCAGCAGCAGCAGCAGCAGCAGCAGCAGCAGCAGCAGCAGCAACAACAGCAGCAGCAGAAACGGCAGACGGGTGAGCGAAGCCAGCAGCCATCCAGCGACTTCCCCACCCTTACTGCTGCAGAGGATGCGATCGGCGATAACGGTGGCTCGTGGGCGCAAGTTGTCCGGCGCCCGGCTCGTAAGCAGCCACCACAGCAGCAGAAAACAGCAGCAGCACAGCCGGCGTCCAAAAACCAGCAGCAGGCGCAGGCTCCAACAAACGTGACTAATCGGCAGCCAAAACATCGTCCCGACGCCATCGAAGTCACGCCAGGCGAGGGTCAAGCCTACTTGGAGGCCTACCGGATGATTCGCTCGGCGACAGAACTGGCCCATCTGTCTGAGGTGCTCGGAATTGGACGGCGAACATCACGCTCGCGATTGGTTATGAGCTTGCCGGAATCCGCAAACTCGTTGGAGGTGTTTAACGCAGTGAAGGCATTCTGCGATAAAACAACTCCATCACTCGGTTGCAGACTTATCACCAACAAAGTCGAGGTTCGAGTAGATCATATCGACCCTTTAGCGGCGGTGAAGGAGGTGGCGGAAGCGCTGACAGCCCTTTCGGGGGAACCCATCAGCGAGAAGGAGGTTCGCCTGATCACGATGAACGACTCGACGAAGATGGCCTGGGTTCGAGTCTCCGAGAAGGCGGCGGAGAAGCTGGCAGGACAGCACATCAAGGTGATGTACACCTCGAGTCCTGTCAGCCGCGTGCAGCAACGACAGGATTGGCTGCAACGATGCTTCCGTTGCCTGGAACTCGGCCACGTGCAGGCGAAGTGCAAGAGCGCGATCGATCGATCGGACGCCTGCATCCGATGCGGGAAGACGAGCCATCTGGCGATGGATTGCCAGGAGGAGCCGTGTTGCGCGATTTGCAAGGGCCCGCACTCGATAGGTCACCCGACCTGCCGACGTTAAAAGTCCTGCAGATCAATCTCGGGCGGAGCCGTGCAGCTCAAGATCTTATGCTGCAGACGGCGAAGGAGGTTGGCGCGCATGTTGTCATCGCCAGCGAACTGTACAGGCCTCCGCGTGACAACATCAAATGGGCGATCGACGAGCAGCAGAACGTGGCTATTGTTGCAACCGGCGAATACCCCATTCAACATCTTGGAGGAAGCGCAGCCTCGGGATTGGTGGTTGCAACAATCGGGGGCGTTGCCTTTGCCAGCTGTTACGCACCGCCCAGCATCAGCAATGCGGAGTTCGACGACTATTTGGAAGCAGTAGAAATGGCGCTCGCCGGGTATCCTGCAACGGTGCTAGCAGGCGACTTTAATGCGTGGAACGAGGAATGGGGCAGCGCTCGCACAACATCGCGAGGCGAGAATCTGATGGGAACGGTCAACCATCTCGGGCTGCTGACGCTGAACCTTGGAAGCGAGCCAACGTTCACCGGCAACGGAGTCGCACGTGAAAGCGTGATCGACGTGAGCTTTGCCTCGCCAAGCGTCGCAGTTCCGGGTGAATGGAGTATCGTCAACAAATACTCTGGCAGTGACCACAGGTACATCGCATTCAGCGTAGCCATTCCAAGTAGGCGAACAAGCCAGAGTGGACGACATCAGCAGCATCAACACCAGCTACAGCGACGAGGAGGGCTGCACAACACCAGCGGCCTAGCAAGGCACGCCGGAGTGAGGTGGAAGACGGCACAGTTCGATCGCGAGTGCTTTGAGATAGCGCTCTCAAACAGCCGCTTCAGCCTCGCATCAACTCCGGACGAACTGCTCGTCGGCTTAACTGCTGCTTGTGACGGGGTCATGCAGCGAGTCACCGGGCCAACCTTTCGTGTCTCGCCGAAGATGTACTGGTGGACGCCTGAGATCGAGCGGTTGCGGGAGTGCTGCGCAGTCGCTGAGGGACAACGCCATCGGGCTACCACTCCTGAAGATCGAGCCGTCGCATCTTCCGATCTTCTTCGGCAACGCGGGCTGCTTGCGCAGGAAATCCTCCACAGCAAGGAACGATGCATGCAGGAGCTGATCGATAGCGTGGAGGATGATGTGTTCGGGATGGGGTACAAGGTGGTGATGGCCAAACTGCGCAGTCGCACACCACCTGAGACTGATCGCGCAGTTCTACAGCCGATTGTAGACACCCTATTCCCGACACATCCGCCGTTCGAGTGGCCAGCGATTGAGATGGACGACGAAGCGGATGTATCACCGATCACCAGCGAGGAGGTGATTATGGCCGCAACGAGGATGGCGTCGTCAAAAGCTCCGGGACTTGACGGCATCCCAAATGCAGCGCTAAAGGAAGCAGTGCGCCAGCACCCGGAGGTGTTCGCGCGAGTCTACGGCGATCTTCTGCAGCGCGGCGAGTTCCCGAGGCCATGGAAGAAGGCGCGGTTGGTGCTGATTGCCAAGCCAGGCAAGCCAGCTGGGGACCCGTCTTCGTATCGCCCGCTGCTCATGCTGGGAGCGGTTTCCAAGGTGTTCGAGAGGCTAATCCTCAACCGTCTCAACGACCACCTGGAAGAGAGCAATGCCATCTTGCTCTCACCATCCCAGTATGGCTTTCGTCGTGGGAGATCAACGGTGCAGGCGATCCAGCGCGTCGTCGAACTAGGCCAGCAAGCCCGGTCCTTCCATCGCACCAACTCGCGGGATCCCAGATGTCTGATGGTGGCAGCATTGGATGTCAGGAACGCGTTCAACGCAGCGAGTTGGCAGGCGATTGCACTAGCTCTGCAGGAGAAGCGTGTCCCTGCAACGCTTCAAAGAGTTCTGAGGAGTTATTTCTCAGAACGAGAGCTAGTGTACGAGACCAGCGAGGGACCGGTGCGGCGATCAACATCGGCGGGCGTTCCACAGGGATCGATTCTCGGTCCCACCCTGTGGAACGTGATGTATGACGGCGTGCTGCGACTGGAGTTGCCCCAGGGGACGGAGCTGGTGGGCTTCGCCGACGATTTAGTCGTCTTGGCGAAAGGCACCACACCACAGGCGGCGGCGGAAGCGGCGGAGACGGCGATAGCGGCGATAAGCGCCTGGATGACGGCGCACCATCTCGAGCTCGCCCCAGCGAAAACTGAGCTCGTGCTGGTTTCCACAATGCGGCGCTATAACACCAACTGTCCAGTTGCGATTGAAGGCCAGGAGAGATGGCCTACCAGGACCATCAAATACCTCGGCTTAATGCTCGAGGACCATCTTTCCTGGGGGCCACATGTGGACTACGTCACAGCGAAGGCAGCCAGGGTTGCGCAGGCGATCTCCAGGCTGATGTGTAATCACAGCGGCCCGAAAAGTGCGAAGCGACGATTGCTGGCCTCAGTCGTAGATTCGACGATGCGGTATGCGGCGCCAATCTGGCACACGGCAGTCGATCTACAGCAGTGCCGGCGGAGGTTGGCTCGCGTTCAGGGCCTATACGCGAGACCGGTGGCGCGCACTTTCATCTCGGTACGGAGTGAGGTGGCAGCAGTACTTGCTGGGGTTATCCCCATCTGGCTACAGGTGAAG